>NC_090298.1:93342272-93645303 GCF_039906515.1 Pseudorca crassidens
CAAGAAGGAGGAGATATGGGGATATATGTATATGTATAGCTGATTCACTTTGTTATAAAGCAGAAACTAACATACCATTGTAAAGCAATTATATTCCAATAAAGATGTTAAAAAAAAAAGAAAGTAGCAACCTAGTCCCAAAATAGAGCTGCACATAGCAGAAAGCAGCCCCTAGAAGAATTACACATTCTAAGCCTGAGGAACATGAAGACTGGTATCCTGGGACCTCTCTGCTGGGAATGTTGTGTGAGGTCCATTATTAATTCATTTGGAATGTAAAGTTAGCCGCTCCAGGACCTTCAGCGTTTTTCAAGATAGGAAAACTCCTGTGTAGTTTGACACAATTCTTAACTGGCTCTAAAAGCAAACAACATCAGCAACTTAATTTTTTTGCAAAGAATGTGAAACCCCCTTCATTTAGCTCAATGGTAAATAAATTATAAACGATTTTGTGCCATAAAAAAAATAAAACAAAACAAAAAACCACACAATTAAGTGTACTGAACATGTGAAAAACTGCTTTCCTAAGAGTTCTGTTTTTTAAAGTGTTTTTTAATGTGGTAATTTGTCTGGAACAGAGAAATTTAGGATTGGTTATCTACCAAAATCAATTTTGTAGATTCCCTACTTTCTCAGTTGCCATCCCCAGGCAGGAATAATGATGAGTGGCTTTACTCTTCTTGGCCTTTTCCCTCTCATTGAATATACAGGTACTGTTATTTTTCTAAGTCTGTTTTCCATGAGATTTAAGTGCTCTTAGGGGAAAGGTTATGCCTCAGTCATTCTCCTATTCCCCCAGCACTTTGTAGCATGGTCCCACCAGTCAAAGAAATATTTAAGAAGTAAATTAAATGAAATTAACACAAATTGTATTGGATGTATTTTATAAAAAATTGAAAATTCAATTTTTTATTTATATAACAGCATAAAAGTTATCCAGTTTTGAATTTCTCCTTATATGCCATTGGGATATTAAACATCTGACAGAATTTTATGCATAGGCAGGAATAGCTGCAATTACTGAATTGATTAAAGACATGTTTAAAAATATTTGGTCATTATTTAAAATGTAATGCATTTAAATTCACAAACCTTACATATCTTATTTCCTAAAAACCTGAATACCGATCACAAAATTCATCAAAATTTTCTTAAACATTTCCATAAAATTACAAGTCCCAGACAATGATTTTTCTTAAATGTTTTATTCACCTTTAAAACACATATCATTATGGCAATAAGTACAGAATTTATGATTAAATCAATTTTAACAACTGTTTTAAAATTTCAGCACCTTGAGTGTGATTAATTGCTTCATTATTTGTATACGTGTTTTTATGGCTAACATTAGCTAGTTATCTTATACTTGCACTTAAGAGAAGCCATCCACTGTACCAGAGCAGGAGATGCACTTTGTGGATTGATGCTCCGTGGGACGCAGGAACTGGTTGTGTCCTCTGTGTTACTGATCTGAGGACAGGGAAGGAAATTCATAATGGGCTCTAGGTTTAGGAGACAGAAAAGAGCCTGAGGTGAAACAGAGGAGCTCTTTACCATCATCAGCAACATGGCAGCAGACACCAGTCATCCTATGATTATTTCAACTAGACTCTAATTACCAGAAACATTGAGTAGTGTTGGACTGGCTTTACGATAATAAAAGCAATTAAAGTTAGAATGCTTTTATAAATTTGTACATTGTCAGCTTGGCAAACTTGTTTTCTTTTTTTCCAGGAAGATACTTTTTACAAATACATAAGCAAATAATTAAGGAAACTCAGGACTAAACTACCACAGAAAGATTGTCTTGTTTTTCTGTGTTCTCTGAAGAATATCTGTTAAGAATATGTTCTTCAATCTTTAATAACTCAAGTAAGCCATGGAATGAATTGTCCTGTGTTGATAATTCATGATGTTAACAGTAAATGTGTCACATGGGTGATGTGCGGGAACACAGGGTGATGATATATTGTTATCACTGTCGCTATCAGTGATAATCAGTTTAATTAGAGTATAATCTGCCTTTGAGTATGTTTTCGAGCTTTAGTGGAGAACCATCTTGAGTCCAGGCCTTACTACCTCATTCATGGGGCCTTTTTCATTTTGCACCACTGCAAAATGAAGATGTGGGCCTCTTTTTCAAAAAAAAGGAAAAAAGCGCAATTAAAGGTGCTAAAGTATAATAAAATATATAAAGGAAATAAAATTCTAAGTAAAGAAAAATTAAATTTTAAATTATTAGCTTGAATTTTAACATTCACCATATATTGTACAAGGCCAGGTTTAAATACAAATATAGGAGCCTTTAACTTTTATAACTCATAGAGAGCCTTTAACTTGTATGCAGAATCACTGAAGTTTCACAATTTGTATTTGCATCTTAATCATGCATATGTATAAAAATAATTGCTTCTGACATTTGGATGGGGGTCTTAAAAAAGTTTATGAAGAACTTTCATGTATATTACTTTGTATACAAGTTAAGATATTTGCTACTATCATCATTTTATGGGTGACCCAACAGGGGCTCAGAGGGTATATCACATGCTTGCCAAGTCTTTCAAAATAGAGAAACGTTGATAAGCTAATCTAGTCTATTTACACTATATTTCTACCTGTGAAATTTATGTTGCTATTATAAAAGTTTTGAGATCTGTAAAACGGCAGTTTTCCTTTGTTTAGCACTCAACCAGATCTTCTTTTCTTGTGAGGTATCAGAAGGCATTGGACTTTCTCTGATAAGGAGTTAGTAGTATAGTGTGTAAGAGTGCTGTGTACCCCAGTTTTCAGCTCTGCTATTCACTAGCTGCAGAGTTTGGACAAATCACTTAACTTAGGGATAATAAAAGCACCTAACTCTCTTCAGGAAGATGAAATGAGACAATACATGTCAAGCACTTAGGACAGTGCCTGGATGTAGTATGCAATCAGTGCAGACAACCTATTGTTATTCCTTTTTTGGTGGGGGGGTAATTTTGTTGCTTATTAGCACTTGTATGGCAGAAGGAAGATGAGGGAAAGGAAAACACATCCAGTGCTTGTTAGTTTTTATACTTTCCAGAAATCTGGTGAAAGATTTAATTTGGGGTCTGATTGAAATAAAAGAATATGAGACCTTTTTCAATAATTAAATACTTCATCTTATTGGTTGAAATTCCACAGGCCAGTCAGTTTCATCTGTTCCAAGGTCCCCAGTTGTACCCCCAGTTCGTCCAGTAGCTAATTTATCTCTGAGGGGTCCAGAGGCGGGACCCTGAGTGGTAGAAAGATTAAAAAGAGCCCATTAGTGAAAATCTCTCCTCCCTGGGAAAGAGACAGTCCTCTGAGCATTTACAGCCCAAGAGTGAATGCTGAAGCTGCCCCTGTGCAATTTGAGAGATTTAGAAAGAGACCCAGCTCCACTTCCCCGAACCTGCCCAATCCCTTAACCTGGAATCATGAATTCTAAAATCCACCTTCAGAGACAGGTTATTGCCTCAAATCTTCTCTTTTATAATGCAGACACCCCGGGGAGCTGTGCCACTTTTAGCTGCTAATTTACCCTTCAAAGAAATGAGTTCCTGAGGTCTTTTCTTTCAAGCTAAAGGGTCTCCGTACTTGATAGTGGAAAAGGGCTTGGAGTGTGGGGTAGGGACCAAAATAGGAAATGGACAGTAGAGGGAGCAGAAGATAGGTTTGATACTGCTGGAGGAGTGTCAGTGTGGAGGAGAGATCAGCTGGTCAGAGTCAGGAGACCTGGGTCTACTCTTGTATTGCCTTCAGGTCACTGAGCAGCTTCGGGAGGTCAGAGGGCAAACTCTTTGAAGTTCGGTCCCTGCTCTGATATTCTCTGATTCCCTGTCCCCACTGCATTTGGTCTGCTAGCTGGTACCTCTCAGTCCTTAAGTGAAGAACAAAAGATAGAGAAGAGAAGGTGAGCAGTTTCAAACCTTCCCGAATATTCTGGAAGGTTTCCTTTGCATGTTGTCTACTTTATCCATCTGAGCCCTCAGCAAATTAATCACAGTTGTTCTGAATTCTCAGCCTGATAATTCTAACATCCCTACCCTGTCTGGCCCTCATACTTGCTCTTTCTTTTCTAACTGTGCTTTTTGCCTTTTGATATACTTTGTAATTTTTTTCTTGATAGCCAGACATGATGACTGGGTAAAGGCACTGCGGTAAATAGGCCTTTAGTGATGTGGTGCTGAGGTGCAGGGGGAGGGGAAGAGTTCTCTAGCCCTATGAGTAGGTCTCTGTCTTTCAGTGAGCCTGAGCCTCTTGACTGTGAATTTCACAGGTGTTCCTCAGTTTCTTCTCTCCTCCTTTAGGTGGGACTGGATGGCTAAAGGTGGCTGGAATTGAGTATTCCCCTTTCTCTAGGTTAGTTAGGCTCTGAAAATACCCCATCAGGTAGGCTCTGGTTAACTAGTTTCTCCTGAGGACAGGACTTATTAAGAACAGAATGCTCTGGTGCATTTAAAAACGGTTCCTTTTCCCTTCCTTCTGTCAGACGCATAAGGGGATTTTTCTCGAATATTCACTTTGAGAACCAGGTTGAGCTCCTAGAGCTCAACAAAACCCACAAAATGTGGAGGGCTCCCTCTGACCAGATCCTCCTGGAGTTTTTAACTCTCAGACTTGTCCACACTGAGCCTCTAGCGACTAGTTAATTAAGTTCAGGTTTTCCTGCCCCAGCACTGGTTCCCATGGAGGCTTCTGCTCTGGTACATTGTGATTCTTTGTATTTATTTGCCTGTATGTCTCTCTAATTTTGGGGGTAGTAGTTTTCCCTGTGACCTCAATTCTCTTACAGATCTAAGAAGAGTTGTTGATTTTTCAGTTTGTTCAGCTTTTTACTTGTTGTTAAGATGGAGTGGTGACTTCCAAGCACCTTACATGTGGAACCAAAAACCAGAAGTCTGAAAGGTTTACTTTGACATACCTGGTGTCTGCTGGTCCTAACGTATGACATTGTATTTACAGAAGAATCTGCTACTCCCATCTCTGGGTTGATGTCGGGGAACTCACAATCATTAGTTTTACAATATCTCAGGAGTCTAGTTTCTTGAGGGGATGTAACTTACTTTTCAAATTCTCTAAACAAATACAATAATATTCAATTTCATGTTTTGAAAATAGTGTTTGTGGGTATCACTAACCATGACTGTGTTCTGGGTCTTAACCTTGGTTGCTTCAGCCCCTCAAGAGTAGATATAGGGGCTGCTCTTTGATGATCTCTGGGCTTATAGCTGTTTGAGGGCATTTAGGGTTGTGTCCATGACATTTAATAGGTGCAGGACAGACCTGGATCTTGTGGGTAGATGAGACATTGCTCCCTCTGAGTGTAAGCTGCTCATGCACTGGTGCAGATGTGCAGAAGTGCACAGTGGGTAATCATTCATCCATAGGCCTGTGGGTGGTCGTAAGGACATGCTCAGTGTGATGGCTCGGTGGTTGTTGTCCAGGACTGTATCCAGCTTGGCCTTTGTTACTCACCAGGACTTCCCAGGCAGTGCCCCACCCTTATCCTCAGTACCAGGCAGTGAAGGGCTGGTACAGGTACAAGACCTGACAAAACCTTTGCTTGGGCGTATTCCCCTCAGTCTTCCCAGGATCCTCCAATACAACTACCTTTCCCCTGAAACCCTCTTTATTCTTTCCCTCAAAGCTTCGGTCTTTTAGAGTAGACCTTTACAGTCCATTAGAACTGGAGCTGAGATCATTAGCAACCAAAAACCAATTCCCCTTTCCCCTTTCTTGAGGGTAGGAAGGACACATTCTTCAGTCACTCCAAAAGGGGAGGGTGGGTGATTTATTTATATTGTAGGTCCCTTCTCCATGGTTTCAGGTCTCCCAATAAAGGGGGGGGAATCAACTATTCATAGTAAAGTGATTAAAATTAAAAATCTTGTCACTCACTACCTTAAGGAGTCATAAAATCCAAGAAGAACTAGTATGTAGTTAGGATATTTTAAATATCGAGAATTATTGCTCAAAGACCCACTTATTTCTTTTGTACTTCTGGTATTCCTCTACTTAGCCAAGGGGTGATTCTGCCTCCCAAGAATTGGCAGAAGAAAAAAGAGGCTACATTTTCAGCTATCCAGAATATTTTACCTATATTTAGTTCAGTAAACATTTAGTAAGCAACACTAAAGCTAGATTGTGTTGGGTCATTGGAAAATGCAGATAAATAGGACATAGTTCTTGTACTGAAGCTCAGAGTCTAGAAGATAAAATAGACTCTAAAAATACATTCAGCCTGGAGAGTATGGAACAGAGGTGGAAAACATTATACTTTACTTTGTGAATGAGGAAAGACTCCATGAAAGAAGGTAGCATCTGAAGGATTAAAGGATGGATACGATTCTGACAACTAGAGATACATCATTCTACTTAGAAGATGTTATGATTTTCTCCTCAACATCCATCCAGCACAGCTGTTGGGTCACAGCAATGTAATAGTTTGAATGAAATCGACCCTATCTCTTCTCCCTGGTTATGCTTTCATTGGTCCAACCTAGTTAGGGAACTCTGCTTTCTTTCCATTGTAATTCAGGTAATCCAGACTTATGCATTTTGCTAGACCACAGACATCAGTGAAATTTGCACAAATCTCAGCCATTTTTTCTGGGAATTCCATGACATTTATGCTGTATTTCCTTCTAGTTGCTAGCTACTGTAGTGTATTGTTATGAAACAGGGGACTATAGACTCCACCGTGAGGGAAGCAAGCCTAAGGTTGATACAGGCAGAAGGACACAGAGCAGAGAGAAAGGCAAAAAAAATGGAACCTCAACACTCATCTAACCCATACATGAACCTTTAAATTTGTCAGTGTCTCCTTACATAAGCTGACAAATTCACTTAACCATTTAGGCTAGTTCAAATTAGGATTTCCGTACTTGGAACCAAAAGTATTGTAAGTGATGCAAGGTAAGGGAGGGGTGGGTATTTCAGGGAAGCATAGTTCAGACTCAAGAAACATCATAATAAAGATAAGATGTGCCATAATTTGCAGGCACAAGGGTCATGAATGGTAGAGGCTAAATTTGAGGATTAGAATTTTACAGTGAACAGAAATGTAAAGATTAACGTTCACCACCTTCCTTTGTCATATGAAGGAAATCAGGGTCAGAGATCCCTACCGATATTTCTGGGGTAGAGCTGGATAGTGGCAGGGTTGGTAATGAAAACCACCAATCTGTTCCTTAGATCCCATCTGCCTCCCCACTTCTTGTTTGGTCATAGTGCCTGGTTTTTGGACAAGTCTGTCTACTGGATAACTATTCCTCAAAGTCCCACAATGTTTTCAGACTCAACTAGGACTCGACAGAGCTCATGATTTTTGCCCAAACACTTGCTCTTCTCCCTGTGTTTCCAGACTTCAGTTGCTCCAGATACAAACCTGATTTTTTTCCTTTTCATCTAAGTATTCTTCTTATATAATCCACTCACCTTCCATTAACACCTATATCCTGATTACTCTCAAGTATACAGTCTTAAACCTGTGATTTTTAGACTCTTGTGCACATACATAATTCATACATTTCACCAAAGGTCCCAGAAGTATATCAGACTGAACATGTCCCAGATGCAATAAATATCTCCCCATCCCCCAAGCAATTAGAGCAGACAAGTGGATTCACTTGTTAGGTGTCTGGGATTCATTCTCAGTACTTTCTCTCCCTAAACAATCCCTCCAACCCCCATTATCCAGTTGATCAATATATTTTTTTAAGTCTTTATAATCCTTTCCCTTCTCCTCACCCACTGCCATTGCCTTTACTGAGGTCATCAATCAGAAGTAAAAACAGTCAGTCTCTTTGCCTTTATTCTTGCATTACTTCAAATCCACACCCCCCCGACGACTGTCAGTGATCTTCCTATAATGGACATTTTAGATGACATTGTAATAGCTCTAGGTTCTGACCTGCCCTGCCTCCAGTATTGTTGTTTCCTTGACTGTTTCTTTATTTGTGTGTGACTCAGCTGAAGTCTATTTCCCACACAGTGCACAGCCTCTGATGCCCATGCTTAGATTTTCACCCTCATTTTTACCTTTTAGCTTGGCTACCCAGGGTTCAGTATAAGTCACTATTGGTTAAGGTCATGTTTAAGTCCCTTTGGCCAGTTGGATTTTTAGCCTTTACTGGTGTGTGTGACTTGCTGCTATCCAATTCGGGGAACTTGTGTTGTTGTTTTTGTTTGTTTCGCCCCACATTTGGGTTGGAACCAGTAGCTTGGAGCTTTCCTCTCTGATGGCTCCTGGGAGGGCATAGCTTGGGCACGCACACAGTCTTCTGTTTGCTGGGAAGAGAATGGCTGTGTTTACAAATAATATAAGTCTGGGTTCCTAGGAGTTCCCCCTGGGTTAGAGCAGCTTATTGTTCAGATGGTGTTTGGTCAGAGGCTGTGCTTGAGCCCCATGTGCCAGGGCAGTCTGCCCTGTGTTGATCGGTCTGTGTGTAGCTTGGGGTTGCTTTCAAGTCTGCCTCCATCCTACTGTGATAGCTCATGAGTAGGTGCAGCCTAGCACATGTGCACAGCATTTCCAACACCCAGAGTTACCCCCAGGGGGGCTCTTCTTGGTGTCTCTTTCCCTTGTTCTCAATATTAAACTGGCTGCTCTGCCATTTTGTTTGTGTCATAGAGCTAACATAAATTCTCTTAACCAAGATCTCTATTGCTTTGGACAATGGCCTTAGGCATAGAATTTGCCACTTTCTGTTCCAAATAAATCAGCCACTTCAGGCAGAGCTGCAGAACTTGTTATTCTTATGGCCTTCCTTTATCCCAGGAAAAGTCCCTTGGACACCCAATGTGAGCTGGGAGAAGTGACCTTCTTTCTGGAGATGACACTCTGTGAGTGAGCACTGGAGAAGGCAGAGCAGTCCCTGGTCTTCTCAACTTTCCCATCCTTCCATGATACTTCTGCTCTGGGGCATCTGCAAATAGTGGACACAGTGGAGAAGGAAGATGTGAATGAAGTCATAAGGGTAACGGTGATATCAAAGAACTCACTTCTAGGCGACAAAGGGCAAACAGCTAGGACCCAGACACCAGCAGATGTGATATTTGCCACTGTCTGTGAGTCTCAGAGGACCAAAGTGTTCAGTTTTCCAAGGCAGAGCAGTGCTGCATATTCTGTGGCTTTACACTTGCCCTATTCCAGGCAGCTCTAGATGAGCATGAGGAATTAAATGTCTAGCAGGTCAATACTGCCTGGACATGGATCACTTTTGTCAAATTCCAACCCATTTGAGACTCTAGGGTCTACTCTGCATACCATGCTAACCCACCTCTGCCTTTAGAGGTCTGATGATGCCCTTGAAGGGAAAGGAAGGCCTCTTATTTTTCCCGTGCTGCACTTGTTTTGTTCCTTTTGCTAAAAAAAAAAAAAGTGTTTGTAGATCCCATTCACCCCAAAACACACCAAAAATTCTCTTACAAATGAGGTGGAATAGGAGTGATTAGGGGCCCAGCATTCTGGTTCTGCTGTGCCTGGGGTGTAGCATCTGCGTCCTAGAAGCTGGACGGGGGAAGAGAGACCTCATTCTCTTGGCCTGAAATAGAAGTTCTGCATCATGGGGCTGGGGATGACAAAAAACATCAGCAGACTATTCCTTCCAGGGTAAAACCATAGCCACAGACTACTGGGAGCTGAAGGAAGAAGGCACCCTCACCCCATCCTCCATCTTTTTGGCTGCATGCACCAGGGGTAGAACTTTTATGACATGGAACTGATTGGGGGTGTGTGGGAATGGAGTGTTCCTAGCTCAAATACCACAGACTCTCACTGTTCTTATTGGAATTTAGTAGATTTTCTTGAATGAATGTTTCTCCATTTGCTGTATGCCCATAGGACAATTTTCAGAACCTCTAAAAGATTTTTTTAAAAATGTTTTTTCAATAGTTGAATTGTCTTTGTGGGTGTAGGCCCACTGAGCTCCTTATTCTATCATTCCAGAATTCTCATTATTCATTTTTAACATCCCAGAATCTTAAAAAAATGAAACTAACTTAGTCCTCTCTCAACTTTTGAGAGGCCCTGGTTGGTACCTTTAGGCATTCAATCTTTAATTAATAAAAAAAATGAATAAGTGGGAACTGATGATATTATGAAAGATGGATGGAAGCAGACATTTAGGAGATGTTGCAGTTGTTGAGTGTATGGTGCCCTCCTTTTCTGCTCATTTCTCCCCCATTTTCTTCTCAACCAGAGAATTTAGAAATTTAAGCAATTTAGGAATACAGGATTTTCAAAGTCTTCAGTCCCTGGTCACTAGAAGCAGTAGCTTTTCTCCCAAAGGGGCCAGGATTAACAGGATGGGAAGTGTAAATCTACCTCTGCATCCCTACTTTTACTTCAGTCCATCATTCACACAGTTCTTTCAGTATAGCTACAAGGATTTATTGTCTTTGTATTGATAGCATCCCACCCTGTGTCCCCTAGAAGGCAACACAACTGGAAATGAATGTAACGAAAGCAAGCAAACATACCCTATCAAATTTGAAAATTACATTCTTTGCAGGTACTTAGCAGTAATTAATCTCTGCCCTGGCATGGATGGAGGAAATGATGGATGGCAAAAGCATCCCACTGAATTTTACAAAAACTCCTTTTCAGAAAAATATACAGTTGATCTCTACCACTATTTAATATGGCTTACTCCTATCCCCTGATTGTCCTTGTCTGATGCAACAAGGAAAACATGTGTGACTTCTGCGTCATTTTCCCTAACTAGAGCCACCAAATTAATCATCATATAACCGTCTGTTATAAAGCTTAGTGATTCATTCATTTCCATTTTATACCAGTTATAGATGTTGAGAGACATCTATATGTGATGATAATGGACTGAAGTTACTACTGGAAAACATTCAAAACTCTTCCTTCCTCCCTTCCCCCAGCTAATTTCCTCTCTCTTATTGCTGCTTATGAATATTGAAGATGAAGAGTGAATGTGTGAGAGCCACATGTGGAAATTATCTTTATTTTCAGAATTGAAACTGTTCATTTGCCCATGACTGAAAAATTATACAATCTATTTTTTCAGTTATTTATCTCCTGTGGAAACACGAGCCCACTAATTGCCTTTTAATATCTATTCTGCCTCTCTTTCTTGCTAATGACACATCAGATTTTAGCTGGCCCTACAGCCATCTAGAGTAAAGACTATATTTCCCAGCCTCCCTTGCAGGTAGGTGTGGCCATGTGACATAGTTTGGGCCAATCAGATGTAGGTAAAAGTGTCATGTGTAACTTCTGGGAAATGTCCTTAAAGGGAGAAGCATGCTCATCTTTGTCCCATTCTCTTTCCTGCTGCTGGAATGACTTCAATAATGCTGGCTGTTAAGGAGTTACCTTAACATATGATGAAACCAAAGTTATGGAATCCTGGGTTCCTGACAACTCTACAGAACTGCTATTTAGCCCTGGGCTGCCCACCTCTGGGCACTTTAAGTGAGAGCATAAAATCATGTTTTTAAGCCAATATCATTTTGCTTTTACTTTCATAAGGCACTGAATCTAATACAAATCTAATATCACCTATGCATCAGTAAATCAGTTTTTAGTTAGAAAGTGATAAGCAGGGTATTAGGTGATGTTTGTAAAAGCACTATGCCTTTCTATGATGAGAGTGGATAATCAAAAATCACTGAGATACTGCCTAACGAAACACATTTAAGGTAGAATTGACATACAATTTAAAACTTCACATATTTAAATTGTTCAACTTGTTGAAGTTTGCACATGGGTACATCATCTCAATTAAGATATTAAATATCTCCCTCACATCCAGAGTCTCCTCCGGCTCCTTTAAAATCCCTCCCTCCTGCCTCTTTCTGACCCCACACAACCCCAACCCCAGGCAATCATTGATCTGCTTTCTTACACTATGGAATATTGCTGACTTATTTTTACTGCTGAGTAGTATTGCATTGTAAAGGTATATCACAATTTGTTTATCCATTCACTGGCTAATAGATATTTAGGTTGTTTTCAGTTTGGGGTATTATAAACAAGGCTGTTACAAACACCTGTGTATGAGTCTTTCTGTGACCACCTGCTTTCACTTCTGGTAAGTAAGTAACTAGGAGTGCAGTGTCTGGGTCACATGGTAGGTTTATGTTTAACATTTTAAGAAAATGCCAAAAAATTTTCCAAAGTTTGCCATTTTGCCTTCCCGTTAGAAGTATACAAGGGTTCAGATCATCCACATCCTAACACTTAACGTAGTCAGTCATTTAAAATTTTAGACATTGTAATAAATTCTAATAGATCTGTATTGTATCTCACTGTGTTTTCCATTTGCATTTCCCTCAGGCTAATAATGTTGAGAGTCTTTTCATACTTTTCCTTGGTATATATTTTCTTTGATGAAGTGTCTTTTCAAATTTTTTGCCTATTTTTTCTTATCGGATTGGCTTCTTTCTTTTTTTTTTTTTTAAACATCCTTATTGGAGTATAATTGCTTTATATAGTTGTGTTAGTTTCTGCTGTATAACAAAGTGAATCAGCTATATGTATACCTATATCACAATATCTCCTCCCTCTTGTGTCTCCCTCTCACCCTCCGTATCCCACCCCTCTAGGTGGTCAAAAAGCATTGAGCTGATCTCCCTGTGCTATGCAGCTGCTTCCCACTAGCTATCTATTTTACATTTGGTAGTGTATATACGTCAGTGCCACTCTCTCACTTTGTCCTAGCTTACTCTCCCCCCTCCCTATGTCCTCAAGTCCATTCTCTATGTCTGCCTTTTTATTCCTGTCCTGCCCCTAGGTTCCTCAGAACACTTTTTTTTTTTTTAAGATTCCATATATATGTGTTAGCATACGGTATTTGTATTTCTCTTTCTGACTTACTTCACTCTGTATGACAGACTCTGGGTCCATCCACCTCACTACAAATAACTCTATTTCATTTCTTTTTTATGGCTGAGCAATATTCCATTGTATATATGTGCCACATCTTCTTTATCCATTCATCTGTTGATGGACACTTAGGTTGCTTCCATGTCCTGGCTATTGTAAATAGAGCTGCAATGAACATTGTGGTACATGACTCTTTTTGAATTATGGTTTTCTCAGGGTATATGCCCAGTAGTGGGATTCTTGGGTCATATGGTAGTTTATTTTTAGTTTTGAAAGGAAACTCGACTGTTCTCCATAGTGGCTGTATCAATTTACATTACCACCAACAGTGCAGAAGCATTTCCTTTTCTCCACACCCTCTCCAGCATTTACTGTATGTAGATTTTTACATGATAGACATTCTGACCAGTGTGAGGTGATACCTCACTGAAGTTTTGGTTTGCATTTCTCTAATGATTAGTGATGTTGAGCATCCTTTCATGTGTTTGTTGGCAATCTGTATACCTTTTTTGGAGAAATGTCTATTTAGGTCTTCCACCCATTTTTGGGTTGGGTTGTTTGTTTCTTTGATATTGAGCTGCATGAGCTGCTTGTCAATTTTGGAGATTAATCTTTTGCCACTTGCTTCATTTGCAAATATTTTCTCCCATTCTGAGGGTTGTCTTTTCATCTTGTTTATGGTTTCCTTTGCTGTGCAAAAGCTTTTAGCTTCATTAGGTCCCAATAGTTTATTTTTATTTCCATTTCTCTAGTAGATGGGTCAAAAAGGAATCTTGCTATGATTTATGTCATAGAGTGTTCTGCCTATGTTTTCCTCTAAGAGTTTTATAGTGTCTTTAATTCATGTTGAGTTTCAGTCTTTAATTCATGTTGAGTTTATTTTTGTGTATGGTGTTAGGGAGTGTTCTAATTTCATTCCTTTACATTTAGCTGTCCAGTTTTCCCAGCACCACTTATGAAGAGACTGTCTTTTCTCCATTGTATATTCTTGCCTCCTTTATCAAAGATAAGGTGACCATATGTGCGTGGGTTTATCTCTGGGCTTTCTATCCTGTTCCATTGCTCTATATTTCTGTTTTTGTGCCAGTACCATACTGTCTTGATTACTGTAGCTTTGTAGTAGTGTCTGAAGTCAGGGAGCCTGATTCCTCCAGCTCCATTTTTCTTTCTCAAGACTGCTTTGGCTATTCAGCACCTTTTGTGTTTCCATACACATTGTGCAATATTTTGTTCTAGTTCTGTGAAAAATGCCATTGGTAGTTTGGTAGGGATTGTACTGAATCTGTAGGTTGCTTTCAGTAGTAGAGTCATTTTCACAATGTTGATTCTTCCAGTCCAAGAACATGATATATCTCTCCATCTATTTGTATCATCTTTAATTTTTTTAATCACTGTCTTATAGTTTTCTGCATACAGGTCTTTTGACTCCTTAGGGAGGTTTATTCCTAAGTATTTTATTCTTTTTGTTGCAATGGTAAATAGGAGTGTTTCCTTAATTTCTCTTTCAGATTTTTCATCATTAGTGTATAGGAATGCCAGAGATTTCTGTGCATTAATTTTTTATCCTGCTACTTTACCAAATTCATTGATTAGCTCTAGTAGTTTTCTGGTGGCATCTTTAGGACTCTCTGTGTATAGTATCATGACATCTGCACACAGTGACTCTTTTACTTCTTCTTTACTAATTTGGATTCCTTTTATTTCTTTTTCTTCTCTGACTGCTGTGGCTATAACTACAAAAAGTATGTTGAATAATAGTCGTGAAAGTGGGCAACCTTGTCTTGTTCCTGATCTTAGTGGAAATGGTTTCAGTTTTTCACCATTGAGGACGATGTTGGCTGTGGGTTTGTCATATATGTCCTTTATTATGTTGAGGTAAGCTCCCTCTATGCCTACTTTCTGGAGGGTTTTTATCATAAATGGGTGTTGAATATTGTCAGAAGCTTTTTCTGCATCTATTGATATGATCATATGCTTTTTCTCCTTCAGTTTGTTAATATGGTTAATTACATTGATTGATTTGCGAATATTGAAGAATCCTTGCCTCCCTGGGATAAACCCCAATTGATCATTGTGTATGATCCTTTTAATGTGCTGTTGCATTCTGTGTGCTAGTATTTTGTTGAGGATTTTTGCATTTATGTTCATCAGTGATATTGGCTTGTAGTTTTCTTTTTTTGTGACATCTTTGTCTGGTATTGGTATCAGGGTGACGGTGGCCTCATAGAATGAGTTTGGGAGTGTTCCTCCCTCTGCTATATTTTGGAAGAGTTTGAGCAGGATAGGTTTTAGCTCTTCTCTAAATATTTGGAAGAATTTGCCTGTGAAGCCATCTGGTCCTGGGCTTTTGATTGTTGGAAGATTTTCAATCAGAGTTTCAAATTCAGTGCTTGTGATTGGTCTGTTTATATTTTCTATTTCTTCCTGGTTTAGTCTCTGAAGGTTATGCTTTTCTAAGAATTTGTCCATTTCTTCCAGGTTGTCTATTTTATTGGCATATAGTTGCTTGCAGTAATCTCTCATGATACTTTGTATTTCTGCAGTGTCAGTTGTTACTTCTCCTTTTTCATTTCTAATTCTGTTGATTTGCGTCTTCTCCCTTTTTTTCTTGATGAGTCTGGCTAATGGCTTATCAACTTTGTTTATTTTCTCAAAGAACCAGCTTTTAGTTCTATTGATCTTTGCTTTTGTTTTCTTTGTTTCTATTTCATTTATTTCTGCTCTGATCTTTATGATTTCTTTCCTTCTGCTAACTTTGGGGGGTTTTTTGGTTCTTCTTTCTGTTATTGCTTTAGGTGTGAGGTTAGGTTGTTTATTTGAGATTTTTCTTGTTTTCTGAGGTCAGATTGTATTGCTATAAACTTCCCTCTTAGAACTGCTTTTGTTGCATCCCATAGGTTTTGGGTCATAGTGTTTTCATTATCATTTGTTTTTAGGTTTTTTTAAATTTCCTCTTTGTTTTTTTCAGTGATCTCTTGGTTATTTAGTAGTGCATTGTTTAGCCTCCATGTGTTTGTATTTTTTACAGTTTTTTTCCTGTAATTGATATCTAATCTCATAGCACTGTGGTCGGAATAGATACTTCATATGATTTCAATTTTCTTAAATTTACCAAGGCTTGATTTGTGACCCAAGACATGGCCTATCCTGGAGAATGTTCCATGAGCACTTGAGAAGAAAGTGTATTCTGTTGTTTTGGGATGGAATGTCCTATAAATATCAATTAAGTCCATCTTGTTTAATGTGTTATTTAAAGCTTGTGTCTCCTTATTTATTTTCATTTTGGATGATCTGTCCACTGGTGAAAGTGGGGTGTTGAAGTTCCATCCTATTATTATGTTACTGTCAATTTCCCCCTTTATGATGGTTATCATTTGCCTTATGTGCTGAGGTGCTCCTATGTTGGGTGCTTAAATATTTACAGTTGTTACATCTTCTTCGTGGATTGATCCCTTGATCATTATGTAGTATCCTTGTCTCTTGTAATAGTCTTTATTTTAAAGTCTATTTTGTCTGATATGAGATTTGCTACTCCAGCTTTCTTTTGATTTCCATTTGCATGGAATATCTTTTTCCGTCCCATCACTTTCAGTCTGTTTGTGTCCATAGGTCTGAAGTGGGTCTTTTGTAGACAGCATATTAATGGATCTTGTTTTTGTATCCATTCAGCCAGTCTATGTCTTTTGGTTGGAGCGTTTAATACATTTACATTTAAGGTAGTTATTGATATATATGTTTCTATTACCATATTCTTAATTGTTTTGAGTTTGTTATTGTAGGTCTTATCCTCCTTCTTGTGTTTCCTGCCTAGAGAAGTTCCTTTAGCATTTGTTGTAAAACTGGTTTGGGGGTCTGAATTCTCTTAGCTTTTGCTTGTCTGTAAAGGTTTTAATTTGTCCATCGAATTTGAATGAGATCCCTGCTGGGTAGAGTAATCTTGGTTGCAGGTTTTTCCCTTTCATCGCTTTAAATAAGTCCTGCCAGTCCTTCCTGGCTTGCAGAGTTTCTGTGGAAGGATCAGCTGTTAACCTTATGGGGATTCCCTTGTATGTTATTTGTTGCTTTTCCCTTGGTGCTTTTAATATTTTTTCTTTGCATTTAATTTTTGATAGTTTGCTTAATATGTGTCTTGCCATGTTTCTCCTTGGATTTATTCTGTATGGGAGTCTCTGAGCTTCCTGAACTTGATTGACTATTTCCTTTCCCACATTAAGGAAATTTTCCACTATAATCACTTCAAATATTTTCTCAGTCCCTTTCTTTTTCTCTTCTTCTTCTTGGACCCCTGTAATTCAAATGTTGGTGCTTTTAATGTTGTCCCAGATGTCTCCGAGACTGTCCTTAATTCTTTTCATTCTTTTCTCTTTATTCTGCTCTATAGTAGTTATTTCCAGTATTTTATCTTCCAGGTCACTTCTCCGTTCTTCTGCCTCAGTTATTCTGCTATTGATTCCTCATAGAGAATTTTAAATTTCATTTATTGTGTTGTTCATCATTGTTTGTTTGCACTTTAGTTCTTCTTGTTCCTTGTTAAACGTTTCTTGTATTTTCTTCATTCTTTTTCCAAGATTTTGGATCATCTTTACTCTCATTACTCTGAACTCTTTTTCAGGTAGACTGCCTATTTCCTCTTCATTTGTCTGGTCTGGTCAGTTTTTACCTTGCTGCTTCATCTGCTGTGTATTTTTCTGTCTTCTCATTTTGCTTAACTTACTGTGTTTGGGGTCTCCTTTTTGTAGGCTGCTGGTTTGTAGTTCCTGTTGTTTTTGGTGTCTGGCCCCAGTGGGTAAGTTTGGTTCAGTGGATTATGTAGGCTTCCTGGTGGAGGGGACTGTTTTTCTGTTTTTGGTAGATAAGGCTGGATCTTGTCTTTCTGGTGGGGAGGACCACTTCCAGTGGTGTGTTTTGGGGTGTCTGTGAACTTATTATGATTTTAGGCAGCCTCTCTGCTAATGTGTGGGGTTGTGTTCCTGTCTTTCTAGTGTTTGGCATGGGGTGTCCAGCACTGGAGCTTGCTGGTCGTTGAGTGGAGCTGGGTTTTAGCGTTGAGACAGAGATCTCTGGGAGAGTTTTTGCCATTTGATAGTACATGGGGCTGGGAGGTTTCTGGTGGTCCAATGTCCTGAAGTTGGCTCTCCTACCTCAGAGGCTCAGGCCTGACACCCAGCTGGAGTACCAAGACCGTGTCAGCCACACAGCTCAGAAGAAAAGGGAGAAAAAAAAAGAGAGGAAAAAAAATATTTAAATAAATTTAGTAAAATTAAAAAAAAATTTTAATTATTGAAATAAAAAAAAGCAATCAAACCAATAAATCTACCAATGATAACAAGCAGTAGAAACTATACTTAAAAAAAAAAAAAACGGACACACATACCCTAGGACAAATGGTAAATGCAGAGCTATAAAAATCACACAGAGACACATACAGATACACACTCACAAAAAGAGAAAAAGGAAAAAAAAAGAAATATATATATATATATATATAAATAAAGGCAGAAAGCAACAAAATCAGTAAACAAATCTACCAATGATAATACGCTCTAAATACTAAACTAAGATAAACATAAAACTGGAAACAAATTAGATGCAGAAAGCAAATCCCAAGTCTACAGTTGCTCCCAAAGTCCACTGCCTCATCTTTGGGATGGTTCTTTGTCTATTCAGGCATTCCACAGATGCAGGGTACATCAAGTTGATTGTGGGGATTTAATCTGCTCCTCCTGTGGCTGCATTGAGAGATTGCCCTTTCTCTTCTTTTTTCGCACAGCTCCTGGTGTTCAGCTTTGGAATTGGTCCCACCTCTGCGTGTATGTTGCCCTCTGGCGTCTGTTCTTTGCCCAAAGAGGAGGGGGTTAAAGGAGTGGCTGATTCGGGGGCTCTGGCTCACTCAGGCCAGGGGAAGGGAGGGGTACGGATTGCAGAGAGATCCTGTGGCGGCAGAGTCTGGCGTGATGTTGCAACAGCATGAGGTGCACCATGTGTTCTCCTGGGGAATTTGTCCCTGGATCACAGGACCCTGGCAATGGCGGGCTGCACAGGCTCCCGGGAGGGGAGGTGTGGTTAGTGACCTGTGCTTGCACACAGGCTTCTTGTTGACTGCAGCAGTAGCCTTAGCGTTTCATGTCCATCTCTGGTGTCCGCGCTGTTAGCCGCGGCTCGCACCCATCTCTGGAGCTCATTTAGGCGGTGCTCTGAACCCCCTCTCCTCAAGCACCCAGAGACAATGGTCTCTTGCCTGTCAGGCAGTTCTAGACTTTTTCCTGGACTCCCTCCTGGATAGCTGTGGTACACAAGCCCCCTTCAGGCTGTGTTCACCCAGCCAACCATGGTCCTCTCCTTGGGATCTGACCTCCGAAGCTAGAGCCTCAGCTCCCAGCTCCCACCTGTCATGGCAGATGAGCAGACAAGCCTCTCAGTCTGGTGAGTGCTGGTCAGCACTGATCCTCTTTGTTGGAAACTCTCCACTTTGCCCTCTGCACCCCTGTTGCTGCGCTCTCCCCTGTGGCTCTGAAGCTTCCCCCCGCACCCATCCTCCATCTCCACCAGTGAAGGGGCTTCCTAGTGTGTGGAAACTTTTCCTCCATCACAGCTCCCTCCCAGAGGTGCAGGTCTCATCCCTATTCTTTGTCTCTGTTCTTTCTTTTTTTCTTTTGCCCTACCCAGGTACATGGGGATTTTCTTGCCTTTTGGGAAGTCTGAGTTCTTCTGCCAGCATTCAGTAGGTGTTCTGTAGGAGTTGTTCCACATGTAGATGTATTTTTGATGTATTTGTGGGGAGGAAGGTGATCTCTGCGTCTTACTCTTTCACCATCTTGAAGGTTCCCTGCTTCTTTCTTATTATTGAGTTCTTTATAGATTTTGGTTACAATTCCTTTATCAGATATGTGAGTTGCAGATATTTTCTCAAGTCTATGACTTGTTTTATTCTTCTCTTAACAATGTCTTCCAAAAAATAAATGTTACTAATTTTGATGAAGTTCAATTTATCCATTTTTAAAAGGGATCTTTTGTCTAACCGAAAATCACAAAGATTTTCTATATTTTTAAAAATGGGTTTAATAGCTTTAGGGTTGTTTACTTAGTTCTCTGGATCATATTGACTTAATTTTTGTCTAAGGTTTGTATATGGTTGATTGAAGTTCTTTCTTTCTTTCTTTCTTTGCATAAAGACGTTCAGTTGCTCCTGTACCACATGTAGATCTAATAAGTCTTAGCCAGTTCATCAGGGAGCTCTAGAGCAGACTGATAGAGGAGTCTTACACTTGGAAGAAATGGCCAGATCTGCTCTTTCATTGTGTGGAGGCTGCTTGGAAAGAGCATGGCATTGGTGGAATACTTAAGGCAGATCCTAAAGATTCTGAGAATTGTAGGCTTTGAAGATAAACAGGAAGTTCTTTTTCTAAGGAAGATCAAAACAGCACACCTCTATGACTCCCAGTTATATTCTATATAAGTAATTGTAGTTTTTCTTAGTGAATAATTAATAATTATCATAACTTAAAGTATAGATTTAGTTTTAGTTGTGACATAACATATGCTCTTTGTTGATTAAATCAAGTAACACTTATCCGGTAAAGATGTATTGAGTGCCTACAAAATGCTCAACAATCTTCTAGGCCCTGGGAATACTGTACTGAATAGACATTATACCTCTTCTCGTGGTGCTCACATTCCTGTGGGGATACATTGAGCTGAACCATGAAGTTGTTAACTTTAGATATTACAACCTAGCAAATTACACATACTAAGTTGAGCTTTCTAACGACTTGATGACCCAGCAGAGGAGGTCTATAGGCAGACTAACAAGGACTGTTGATGGCAAATACACATTACTTCTTTCTCCCTCATTTCACTGCTTCCAACCCCAGAGCTGAAGAGTTGCCTCTGAAAACATATTCAAGCCCACGAGCAACTGGAGGCCTCCCTTCCTGGATAGTGAAGAATGGCATTCTGTCATTTACTAATGTAAGCTTGGCCCCCTGTGGGAATCTATACTTTTGGTCTTAGAGCAAAGCCTAGGTCCTATTCCATAGGCTATGATGTGATTTCATAACAAGGGCCAAATGCCAATATGTTAAGAGCTCAACCTGTGCCTTGGCTCCTTACATTCTCTGGTATGTATTGTTTTATAATCTCAAGCTGCCAATGCTTCTAATTCCATTCCAAAAGGTGAACATTTAATCATTTCTTATATTCCTGACCCAATCACACACACAAAGTCTGTTGTTTAATAAAATTGTTTCTATTTGTTAAAAAAAGCAATATAACTATAAATTTTAGGTGATAAAAACTTATAAAAATGTACATGAAAGCATGAAAAAGGGCTTTGTTATTTCATATGGTTATTAATAGTCCAACTCACTTACTGTAAAGTAAGGCACAAAAGGAATTGACTATTTGAGAGGACAAAATTATTTAAGAATGGGAAGCTATTTTCAGGAAGTAAACATGTAAAATCATTATGATGAAAATCAGTTTTGAGGGATAGGATAACTTGGGGACTAGTTTCTAGTGGTAATAACTAGTCAAGCCTAAGGAATATGTTCCTCTCCCTAAGTCTTAAGACTTCTGTCATTCAGCCACTAACCTCCCTGGAAAGAGATGTCAGTGGATGATAAGACCTCTAGCAGTGAAATTTTCTACCAAAATCTAGTTACATGCCATTCATGGCAGACAGAATTTAACAATACTGGAGGGCTGGAGATAGTCTAGGCTCTGTGGAGAGTCAGGTGCTCTAAGATGCTGATCTATGGCAGAATCAGGAATAACTTAGGATCTGGGATATTCAAGTGGAAAGACCTCCACCTAGTCAGGCCATTCATCTCCCACTCCTCTCCAACTCCTCTCCAACACCCCAATCAATAATGCAAATATTGATTTGCCCCATTCTTCATGCAGGTTGGAGGCAATACTACTGAATCGCAGTTTAGTATTCAAAACAAGGCTGAACCCCTTTGAATCTCGAACCTATGAGGAAATTTCAGTCCCCATTCCAAACTGCTGAGACAGAGGAATTTATCTCTGTCCTCCAGACCTCTCCTTGTAGTTCGACATGATTTGTATTATTTTAATGTATTCATTTATGAGGATAACAGATTTCAGGTTATTTTTAGGTCTTCAGCAGCATAACCTTCTATTATGTTAATATAATAAAACACAGAAGATCCTGACAGATTTATGAATTCTATTAGCCAGAGCATATAATAGAGGGACCTAATCTAGTGTCGATGGCATGAGTGGGTTTGGAAGCTTTCACTGAAGAACAGATACTTTTTTTATTGAAGTATAGTTGATTTACAATGTTATGTTAATTTCTGCTGTACAGCAAAGTGATTCAGTTATACATATATATTTATATACATTCTTTTTTTTGAATACTCTTTTCCGTTGTGGTTTATCACAGGATATTGAATATAGTTCCCTCTGCTATACAGTAGGACTTTGTTGTTTATCCATCCTATACAAAATAGCTTACATCTGCTAACCCCAACCTCCCACTCCATCCCTCTCCCAGCTCCTTCCCCCTTGTCAACCACAAGTCTGAAGAACAGATACTTTAAATATGAGTTAGGGCAGTGTTGATAGCATTTCAAGTGGAGGGAAGACTTTGTGGAAGGCTCTCCAGCTACAGAAACCTTGACATTTTTGAAGAACTAAATAAAGAACAGCATAGCTGTGAATGAAGAGAATAGTGCAAGGTGAAGGCGAGGTGTGAAGCTAGAGAGGAAAGCAGAAGGTGTATCGTACAGGGTGTTGTGAACCAGACTAAGACTTGTTTGTTTCTACATAATATATGGAAAACAACAACTTTTAGAAAAGGATGAACTTTCCTATGGTGCAGGCTGCCTGGGGGGGAGTTGGCCGATGATGACCCACTCCTATAAGGAACAGTTGTACCTTGCTGATAAGCTCTTGCAGTTTCCATGGCAACTGAGCAGGCCAACTTTTATCTTGACTCCTGAAAATGGGTTCTGTGATAAAGAACAGAGACATAGCAAGTCAGACTGGCTTCCTGGTTGTTTCTCTTGCAGCAGAACCAGTCAGCTAAGTCCTTGGGAGGCTTATTTGAAACCCAGATTATGACCAAATGTGCATGAAATGGACAATGGTGTTGCTACACTCATACCTACAGGCCCTGTGACCATGTGAACAGCAAAGCTTTGTACTGCTTGTCTTGGGGTAAAGTTAGAGATATTAAATGAGAAGTCTATTTCTATCCCATTCATTAGACTTCAGGATTTAATGGTATTAAAATTTAGATGATCCGTTTTTGAGTCTTTTTTCCCCACAAAGTTCTCTTTTTTTCTCTCTCTCTCTTTCCCTTTCTTTTACTTTTTGGAGCCAGTCACTGTTCTGGGCACTTGATAAATATTAACTTAACTATTTCCCATGACAATCTAATGAGATAGATGCTACTATTTTTCCAATTTTACAGAGAATGTAACTTAGGTCAGAAAAGTTATATAACTTGTTCACAGTTACATGTCTGCTGAGCGGTAGAGCCAGGTTTCTGATCTAAAACTCTACTTCCTCCCAAGAACAGTAGGATGTAGTAAAGGAATTTAAAGAGAGGAAAGACACCATCAATTCTCTTTTTAAGAGATTGTTCTAGCCAAAATGTGGAGAAGGTATCTGGTAAGAGCAGGTAGACCAGTCAGGGATATATTGTAATATTCTAAATGAAAAATGATGGTGCCTTGAAGTATGGCAGTGACTGAGGATAAGGGATGCTTAGCACTTATGCTTAACAGGATTGAAAGTGTCAAGAATGAGACCCATAATACTGGCAAAAACAAGTAGGTGGATGGTGGTGCCATTTAATGAATAGGGTACATATTTGAAGGGAAAGATGGTAAGTTCAGTTTTTCGTGTGCTGAGTTTGGAAGTAGAAATATGGAATAGGCATTTTAATGGGTGGGCATAAAGCAGATGGGTAAAGTCTGGGCTGGATATAGGAACTGGGGGTGCATATTCATATAGATAGTACAGATACTAACTAAAGCCATGGTAAGAGACGAAATTGCTTAAAGAGAGTATAGACAGAGAAAAGAAAAGAAGAAGGCCAATGACTCAATTATTAAAACAGAAATAAACCTATTTATACCTTTGATGAATCCACAGAGTTGCCTTATTGTGCTGCAATATATTTTCTGAATTCTGAAATAGTGTTTGCAGTTTGTGAGAACTAGGTTTGTAATTAGAGTATTCATTTAAATTTTGGATTCATGGCACCTTAAAAAGCAAATAAGACCATTGGTGCTTGCTGTGGTTATGCACTGAATGCCTGAGAAGCTAGTCTTATCTTCGATGTTTCTTGTCATCCCAGAATAAGGATTAATTGTGCACTCTACTCTGGAATAGCCCTGGATGATAAAGACATCATCAGAGATTAATACCCCATATCACAAAGGAAAGATTTTTTGTTTCTCTTACTTGTTTGTTTCACTTTCTCTTACAGTAGAAGCCTGCCTCTATTCTGGAAAATGTCTTCTCATTCACAATGTGAAATTTTGTATACCAAGAAACAATGTGTTTACTGCATTCTTTTAGGTTTATTTTGTTGAGTACACACATGTCTGGGAGGTTTGGGAAAGGATGAGACCAGATGGGGATACGGTCGAGCATATTACTAGGATTGTTCTGTATGGGCATCCACAGATGCTCAATAAATACATCCAGACTTGACTAATAGATCAAAAGATATGAGTTTTGTGATTTTACAAATTACATTCACCATCCATTCATTAACCAATTCACAATCATTCATTAATCATTGTAGTAAAAATCCACCATGTTATGGACATTTGTCTTTTAAGCTTTACAACTGTTCTATATGATATATATGTAACACACCTAAATAGAAATAAATCCTGAATAATATGTTTAAACATATACCCACCTGTATTGCTAAAGTATTGTTGCCAAGATAAACAGTATGAAAAGATATGATACACATACTTTTAAAAACTGTCAGTATGCACTAAAGTGGAACATACGCATTCCCTATAATGTATCTGTTATGTTGGCTATCAACAGAAATATGTACATATGTTCACCGAAAGATATGTTCTAGAAAGTGCATAGCAGCACTATTTAGTATAGCTGTAAACTGAAAACTAACTAAATGTCCATCAGTGCTTGAAAGGAAAATAGAATACTGTATGACAAAGTGAACATAACAATATGCATGGACATTTATTTTTTGAAAGAGGCAGCAGGGTATTTCAATGGAGAAGAAATGGTGACAGAACAACTAGATATTAAAAACTGAGTGTTGGAAAAGACCTTATACACTTTTCAAAAATGATTTGAGATTTATCATAGACCTAAACATTTAAGCCAAGACTACAACACTTTTAAAAGAAAACATTGATAACATCTTCATGCCTTTGGTGTAGGAAAGGTTTTCTTACATAGGGCAAAAAAACACTTAACCATAAAATAAATGGTTAAGCGGGCTTAATAAAAATTAGAGTCTTGTGCTTATCAAAAGAAAACTGTTAAGAAAATGAAAAAGTGAGTCAGATTGGGAGTAAATATTCACTCTACATATCTGTCAAAGGACTCATATACAGAATATATAAGGAACCCCTGTAAATCAATAATTACAAACATGAACAATCTAATTTAAAAATGGGCAAGAGATTTCAGACATTTCACAAAAGAAAATAAGCTCGTGGAAAGGTGCCCAACGTAATTAATCATATTGGAAATGCAAATTAAAACCACAGTGAGGTACCACTTCACACCCACTAGAACGACTAAAATCGAAAAGATTGATAACACTAAGTGTAGGTGAGGCTATGTAGCAACGGGCATTCTCACTCAGTTGGCTGGAGTAAAAAGTAGTGCAACCACTTTGGAGTACAGTTTGGCAGTTTCTAGTAAAAATTAAACATATCTCCTTTCTTTCTTTCCTTACCTAATTCTCCAGGACCTCTACTATTAAAATAGACTGAAGTTATTGTGATCTGTGATCTGCCTTGTAGTGTTCTGGATCTTAAGTGAATGCATCCAAAATTTCTTCATTAAGTATAATTTTGATTGTATGTTTTTTGGATACATCTTTTACCATCTTAAGTGTTCTCTTCTAACCTTGCTTTGCTGAGACTTCTTATCATTGTTAGAGATTGAATTTTATCTAATATGCATTATAAATCAAAGTAATCATAGGATTTTTCTCTTATTTTCCAAAGTGGTGAATTACATTAAAAGATTTGCCTGAGTTCAACTCTTTTTTGCATTCCTGAGATAAATCCAACTTGATATAATATATTACTATTTTTAATTTCTATTCAGATAGCTAGTATTTTATTTATATTCATGTGCATTTATAAGTGAAATATGAAGGAATTTGAAGAAAATTTGAAGGAAAAGGATAAACTTTTATTATTTTCAAATGATATTATTATGTGCTGAGAACAACATGAAATAAGAGAGTTTGGCAGAGTTGCTGAATATAAGATCTTCCTATAAAAATAAACGAAATTATGCCAAAATAACCATCTAGAAAATATATTAAAGTTATTCCATTCATAATAGTATCAAAATGGTAAGGTTATTGAAATTAACTTAAAAAAACCCTAAGACATATATGCAGAAAATTTTAAAACTCTAATAAACTAAAGTATGAAGGTGTACTTTGAATTCTTTGATAAGACAAATTAATGTAAATGTCATTTTCTCCCAATTACTCTGTAAATTCAAAGCTGTCAATCAAAATTTCAGTTGGTGCTATTGAGGAATTTGATAAGCTTACTCTAAAATTCATATGCATGTTACTAAGTTATTAAAAACAAGAAAACTGTAAGGAGGAACTAGGCCTACCAAATATTATTGCTACAAAGCTATAGCAATAAAATACTTTGGTGTTGATACAAGAAGAGACAAGTAGACCAAGAGAAGAGAATAGAGAACTCAGATTCAGAACTCAGTTCCCAAGGCTGAGATCCTCTGACCTGAGTGTACTCTGATCTGGTTCTTCCTCCAGGAGCTGCTAGTGTTTGCTGCATGTCCCTGCTATTCTCTTGTGATTTCCTGGGATAGAGTTCAGCAAATTCTCTGTGTCTGTTGCCAGCTTTCTCTGCCTATGAGTTCTTGTTCAGTGATATCTAAAGCGGGGCTTTGCTTTCCCCCAGTGGGCTCTAGAAGACATCTGCCACACTTGTTAACCTGGGAGCAGCAGGCTCTCGAACCTGGTTTCTTAAGTATCTAAGGATCTGTGAGAGATAGGACAGAGCACATCTCAGAACTGCTCTGCTCTAGAGACAAGGAAGCTGGGGTATTTAGCTACCAACCCAGTTCATCACTGGATGAGGGAGGCTCCCTGTCCTCTCCTCTCACACTTCTAGTTAGCTCCTTCTGTAGTCTGAGCACACTCCCCCTGTTAGAGAAAACCCTTAGTCTGAGAGTCACTGGTGTTTGCTATAAAATGCTGTTTCTTGGCTCATATTGGAATGCTGGGCACCTAAACAACTACTGTGTTAACATTACTGCCATCATTTTGCTTTTTGCACATAGACTCTAGGGAGCTTGGTAAAATCTTGAGATTTTAAAGAAGCTGGTTAGAAAAACCAAAGCTATATTTAAGCAACGGTGGTATACTCCTGTTACTCAGAACTCTCTGGAAATGAGTTTGGGCTGTCTTTAAGCTACAACAGGTTGTGTTAAAAGTAGAGTGTAGTGGCTTTTCTTTGTGGAAACACCTCATAATTGAACACCACAAGCTTTAAAGAAATTAATCTTGTCGCTGTGTTGAGGCTGAATAATCAGCTTTTCAGAAGACTCTTACTTGTCTTCCCATTTTAAAGTGTCTATTCAGTTGCCAATATCTCTGGTTCACATGAAAAAAGCACACCATCCAGACTCCCAAGAGAACCGTCAGCCTCAGAGTTCCTCTTTTGACCAGGAAGAGTCCCTGTAGCCAGAGCTGCTTACAGTAGGAGTAGAACACTGATGGCTATCCAAAATTAACTGAGTTCCCCCTGGGGACCTAGTGCCTGAAATAACGGTCCCACTTTGCAAGCAGATAGCTTAGTGTTAAAGCCCTGTACCCAGTACAAATAGTGGAAAAGGTATTAGACTTTTCCACTATTGAGGGCAGTACAAATAGTGGAAAAGGTATTAGACTGCCAGAAGAGTAAGATTCAAGATTACACCTGGCCATTTATTAGTTGTGTGATATTGGATATATTACCTCCCAAGCATCAGTTTTTTTCTTATGTAACATGCAGGTTAACCTAATTCACAGGGCCATTTTGAGAATCAAATACAATAAAAATAAGCAATGCCAATATCATAAAAGATGTTATTGATAAAATAATAAGAAAAAAGGTCTCTTCTTACAGGAAATAGATTTTATTTGTTGAGAGAATTTGTTAGTCATTGGTTTTGACGTTTTCTGTGGGAACTCTGGAACGTGCTAAATTCATGCCAGGTTGCGTCTATTTCATGTGATCTTAGGGCTGGCTGTAACCAAATTCATATCATAAACGTTCATTGGTTTTTCAGGACATTAAGGAAAAAATTCCCTTGTCTCCTTCATTGCAGGCTCCTCTACTCTTTGTAAAATCCACACATGGAACTAATACTGTTTTTTCAAGCATTATACTATTAGTTTAAAAAATACCTTTAAGTGACAGGAAATCCTTATTGAGTCATCAAGACTTGGAAAGAGAGCACTTCAGAATGCCCTTGGCACAAGGGTTAAGTAAGAAATGCATTTTGAACCTTCCAGGCGGGTGGAACAGGCTACTCAGAGCAGGCAATCCACTCTGTGAATGGGTGGGTGTAGCGGTGCCAGCCGCAAATACAGTGGAGTAGGAAAAGTCAGCACTTCAATAGGAAGGCTGCTGGCTCTGGGAGCAGCAGTGGTAGTTTAATGTTAAACTAGCTCAAATCCTGCTATAACTATGACCAAGCATGTTCAAAAAGAACAGGAAGAAGATTCTTAAATTACGTATTTAAGCATAGTATGAATCAGGTAGGAATATAGGCATTTGTGGAAGTAGATCTTGTGTTGTCTTGAAGATGGCCAAGGAGAGAGAAGAGACATTTAGAGACAAGGGAAACAATGCAGCAGAACTGGATTCATGGATGAGCAGGACAAGGGGTAGGACAGCCTTGGCATAAGTTAAGGATGTTTGTTGTGGGTGATGGGAAGTTAAGTTTGTGTTGCAGGTGGAGGTGGGAGATCAGGTTGGTGTAGCAGTTTACTTCCCTGGAAAGTAAGCTGTGAGACAGATATACGTGAAAGAAATTTATAGGAGAATATTCTTGGAATGAACATCTATTGGGAAAGGAAAGCAGCAGGATTGGACAGAGGGAAAAGGTGAGCTTCTTTAGCTTTCGTTAAAATTATATTCATTGATATAATTAGTTTTGCTGTTTAGCAAACACAATTTACATTTTTCACTTAGCAATATTCTTGAATATCTGTCAATATTAGTACCCATATCATTCTTTTAAAAAACCTACCACATGTATTCCACGGTATGGTTGCTTTCTTTCTTTACTTTTTTAAAAAAAAATTTTATTGGAGTATAGTTGCTTTACAATGTTGCGTTAGTTTCTACTGTACAGCAAAGTGAATCAGCTATATGTATACATATATCCCCTCTTTTTTGGATTTCCTTCCCATTTAGGTCACCACAGAGCACTGAGTAGAGTTCCCTGTGCTATACAGTAAGTTCTCATTAGTTATCTATTTTATACATAGTATCTGTAGTGTATATATGTGTCATCTTGGGCATGTTACTTAACTTCTTGTCTCATATGTAAAATGGGATAGTAGTAGTATTGTTGGGAAATTATGTGGGATAGTATATGTAATGTAGAGCACTTAGAATGGTTCAACCGAAGACTATATATGTGTTTGCTTTTTTAAAAAAAGTGTATATATGTCAATCCCAATCTCCCAATTCATCCCACCACCCCCTTCCCCCCTTGGTATCCATATGTTTGTTCTCTATGTCTATGTCTCTACTTCTGCTTTGTAAATAAGATCAGCTATACCAATTTTTTTCAGATTCCACATATATGTGTTAATATACGATATTTGTTTTTCTGACTTACTTCACTCTGTATGACAGTCTCTAGGTCCATCCACATCTCCACAAATGACCCATTTCATTCTTTCTTATGGCTGAGTAATATTCCATTGTATATATGTACCACATCTTCTTTATCTACTCCTCTGTTGATGGACATTTAGATTATTTCCATGTTCTGGCTATTGTAAATAGTGCTGTAATGAAATTTAAGGCCAGACACTATAAAACTCTTAGAGAAAAACATAGGCAGGACACTCTTGGATTTAAATAACAGCAAGACCTTTTTTCACCCACCTCCTAGATTAATGAGAATAAAAATAAACAAATGGGACCTAATGAAACTTAAAAAGCTTTTGCACAGCAAAGGAAACCATAAACAAGATGAAAAGACAGCTCTCAGAATAGGAGAAAATATTTGCAAATAAAGCAACTGACAAAGGATTAATCTCCAAAATATACAAAGCTCATGCAGCTCAATATCAGAAAAACAAACGACCCAATCCAAAAATGGGCAGAAGGTTTAAACAGACATTTCTCCAAAGAAGACATACAGATGGCCAAGAAACATGTGAAAAAATGCTCAACATTACTATTAGAGAAACGCAAATCAAAACTACAGTGAGATATCACCTCACACTGGTCAGAATGGCCATCACCACAAAATCTACAAACAATAAATGCTGGAGAGGGTGTGGAGGAAAGGGAACCCTCTTGCACTGTTGGTGGGAATGAAAATTGATACAGCCACTATGGGGAACAGTATGGAGGTTCCTGTAAAAACTAAAAATAGAACTACCATATGACCCAGCAATCTCACTAATGGGCATATACCCTGAGAAAACCATAATTCAAAAAGAGACATGTACCCCAATGTTCCCTGCAGCACTTTACAATAGCCAGGACATGGAAGCAACCTAAGTGTTCATCGACAGATGAATGGATAAAGAAGATGTGGCACATATATACGATGGAACATTACTCAGCCATAAAAAGAAACAAAATTGAGTTATTTGTAGTGAGGTGGACGGACCTGGTGTCTGTCATAGAGTGAAGTAAGTCAGAAAGAAAAATACAAATATCATATGCTAACACATATATATGGAATCTAAAAAAAAAAAAAAAAAGTGGTTCTGATGAACCTAGGGGCAGGACAGGAATAAAGATGCAAACATCGAGAATGGACTTGAGGGCACAGGGAGGGGGAAGGGTTAGCTGGCACGAAGTGAGAGAGTAGCACTGACATATATACATTACCAAATGTAAAATAGATAGCTAGTGGGAAGCAGCTGCATTGCACAGGGAGATCAGCTAGGTGCTTTGTGACCACCTAGAAGGATGGGATAGGCAGGGTGCGGGGGAGACTCAAGAGGGAGGGGATATGGGTATATATGTATACATATAGCTGATTCATTGTTATACAGCAGAAACTAACACAACATCGTAAAGCAATTATACTCCAATAAAGATATTAAAAAAAAAACTAAAAATAGAACTACCATATGACCTAGCAATCCCACCACTGGGCATATACACAAAGAAAACCATAATTCAAAAAGACACATGCACCCCTATGGTTGCTTTCTTAAGTGCAAATTTAATATAATCATATCCACTTGATGGACATTTGTGGCTTTTTTCAAGTTTTTCAATACCACAAACCATACTGCAGTGAGCACCCTTGTATGTGTTTATATGCATTGGAGAATAATATGAGCCAAAGACAAATCTAGAGATCAAATATTTATTTAAAGAAACGAATTGATTTAAGTATGTTAGTATCTGATTCTTTTTTCTCTAAAGGATAACTAAATTTCTCAATAACAATTATTAAAGTATATCCTTTCTCCAATGGTATGAAATGGTAACTTTTTCATAAATTATATTTTCAATTTCAATTATGTCTATTTCTGGATTGTCAAAATTATTAATCAGTCATTGATATTATAATATTTGTATCTTCTTTACCTTTTAATACATTTTAAATCTGGTAAAAAATAAACTTCCTACCCTCTTCACATAATCTGTTCTTATATTTTCAGAATTTCTTTAGCTCATTTACTACTCCTTATGAATTTTAGAATCAACTTGTCACATACCATGTAACATTCTTTTGAGATGGCATTGATTTTAAATTAATTTGGAGAAAATTGTCATTTTTTTCAAGTTGTCTTTTATGTCCCTAATTAAAACTTTATCCTTTTCTCTGTAAAGATCTTGCCTATTACTTATGATATTTAATTCCAATTATGTTATAGTTGTTGCTATTTTAAAAGGAATAGTTTTTCTTTCTTACTGCATTTTCTAATTGGTTTTTCTAATATATACTGATTTTAATAGATTGGCCTTCTAACCAGCAACATTGCTAAAGTCTCTTAAGATATAATGCAATGTGTGGTTCTGTGAGTTTGCTTCTTCTTTGAGATCTAGGCATTTTCCAATCTTCCTGGATGTTTATAACCCTATGGAGACGTAGACCCTCTCCAAAATGAGCTCTCATAGTCTCTTGTCCTGCCTGTTGGCCTAGTCCAGTTGGGGATAAGGGGAAAATGTGTGGGCCTCTTCTCACTCAGATGATCCTCCTTCAGCATGCCAACTAAGAATTCTGTCAGTTGCCCTCAGCTCCTTCTTTTGTATTTATCATCTCTGGAGGTGGAATATTCTTGATAACTCTTGCAACTTTTTCAACATTAATCTTCTAAGCATGTGTTGAACAGTGATTAAAATGTTCAAACTGATCTCATCAATTTTCTTTCATATTCCCACCACCCCTGCCGATTTCTTGTCTATCAAGAGTTCTACTTCTCATTTGTGAGCACAGTTATATATATGGATATAAATAGAAATATAGAAGAGTCAGACTATAGCAAACATTGAAGCTATTTTTTCCCAAATGGGTAGTCAGTTGTTCCATTACCATTTATTAAATCTTGCATCTTTTCCCACTGCTTTGTTTTTTGAAAAGTTGTTTCTTCATACAGTGAATTTTCAAGTCTTATTAGATTTTTGATAGATTTTTTTTGTACACATAGATTATTAATTTAGGTAGAATTTATTTTAATATTATATTAGTTCTAGATTCTAGTCTCTCTAGCTATGGACGTGATCTATCTCACCATTTATTCATGCCTTCTTTTATATTCTTTAGTAAATTCTTACATTTTTCTCCACAGTTCTTGCACATTTCTTCCATGATTTATCCCTAGGTGCTTTATTATGTTGCAACCTGAATGGGATCTTTAAAACAAAAAATTTTTTTTCTAATCAATTATTGCTGTTATATACGAAGTTCATTATTTTTTCCCATTCTCTTTTCTTGTTGCAGTTCAATTTGCATATTTTTGTTAAACTTTTCTAGTTCACTAATCTTTCTTCTGCTAGATTCAATATTCTATTAAACCTATCTATTGAATCCTTAATTTCAACATTATATTTTTCAGTTTCAGAATGTCTTTTTGATTTTGTTAACTCCAGTATCTAGATCATCAATGAGTTTGCTTCTACTAGCTACTTTTTTCTTGGCATTTGTCATATGGGTCCTGTGCCTTGGCATGCCTGGTAGTTTGTTACTAAATACAGGACTTGTTTATAAAAAAAAAAAAAAGAAAGAGTTAGAGGTACCAGTTGATGCTGTTTCCACCAGAGAGGTTTCACCCTTTCCTCTACCAGGAAAATAGAGTATGGAGATGATTCCGTTGATTTAGCCTGGAACTAAATCTGAGTCAAGCCTGAGCTGCACTTTAGGTAAGACCCAGTCTACCTGCTTTCAGCCCCATATAACTGCCCAAAACTCTTCTGGTTTTTCTGTTCCTATACTAGGGACCAGATCTGGATTCTGGAGTCTAAGCCTCTATGGCAGCCCAAGTTGGTGTATTCTCCTTACCAAAAAAACAAAAACAGAAACAACCAAACAACAACAACAAAAAAACAGTTGCAGGTCATCAATGTGAATTATTCACTCCATCTAGAGATTTTTAGCCATCTAGGGCTCCTCTTCCTGGCAGGTGTTTTTCTCTAAAGCATCAAGAGAATGCATAAAATTCCACTTTGATTTCAGAGATTTAATTTTACAACCCAGCACAACTTTAGAATTCAACAGGTGTTGAGGGGGAAATCATCCATGGTATCTGAAGCTCCTCAAGTTTGCAGTTTTGTCACTACTTCCCTGTAAGCTCTATTGGTTTCTCTGTTTCCTATCAGTGGATCCTCTGCCAGGGACAAGTCCTGATTCTTCAAATTGGTCCATATTCAGAATCAGCCACTGCCCATGTTTGATCTTTAGTTTATCTCTGAAAGAGTCTCTTCTCTCTAGAATTTTAGTCCCTGTAGTTCCTATTGCTTCCAAAGCTCTGGATTTTCAAATTATTTTTAGTATAAATGTTAAACTACTTACTGTATCTTACCCAGTAGTAGAAATGTCAGCCATTTATTTTTATGTTGGCCCTGATTTCAGTACAGTGTTTTCTTCACTTGCCATCACCATCCCCCATATGGCCAGTGTCTCTCAGAATCTTAAGTCTGATGGAGAAACCAGACATATGTCAATAAACTTGGGTTGTAAAGTGGCCAATGTCCCTGAATATGAGTATTTCCACAGTTGAGACTTGGCCCATTAGAGTTTACTTTCAACAGTAGAGGAACTACAGGTCTTTTTATACAGTCACTTTCTAATTTGTAAACTCTCAGTGCAAATTCATTTACTGATTATCTAAGGTATATCTTCAGCTTTAAGAGCATTTGGATGGTGTGTTTTCTAAGCCTGGTGCATTTGAATTTTTCCATTGCTTTCGTACATGAATGATCACATGGTTTGATATCAAACTCTTGAATAATAAATGCTTTATCCTTACCCCAGGACACTGAGGTAAATGTTTCTTCCTTGGTAGGAAGCCTGTCTTTTCTTTCTAGATATTGAGACTTATAGACATTTTCTGTACACTTCAACTGTTTATATCTTTCGGGTCCAGAAAATTTCTTTAAGTTTGTCTATTTGGCTTTAGAGTGCTGGCATACCTCAGAGATGTTTTGCACTCAGTTCCAGACCACGGCAATAAAGTGAATATCACAATAAAGCAAGTTACACAAATTTTTTGGTTTCCCACTTCATAGAAAAGTTGTGTTTACACTATACTGTAGTCTATTAAATGTGCAATAGCATTAGGTCTAAAAAAATTACATACCTTAATTAAAAATATTTTATTGTGAAAAACACTAAACATCATCTCAGCCTTCAGCTGGTTGTGGTAGTAATATCAAAGATCACTGATCACAGATCACCATAACACATATAATAGTAATGAAAAAGTTTGAAATATTGCATGAATTACCAAAATGTGACAGAGACACAAGTGAGGAAATGCTGTTGGAAAAGTGGCATAAATAGACTCGCTCAATGCAGGGTTGCCACAAACCTTCAATTTGTAAAAAAAAAAAAAAACAATATCTGCAAAGCACAATAAAATGAGGCATGGTGTAATATCGTACTTTTAAAATTAAATAGGACACATGTTTACTACAAAAGTTTTCCAGCACAATTTAAAGAGAATTAAAAAACATGAAAGCCACCCTAAATTCCACCACCCTGAAGTAAAAAATGTTAACATCTTTGATCATCATTCCAGCCAGACTCAATGCATATATGCAAATGTACAGATGGAGAAAGGCAGATAAGTAGGTGTAAATACTTTCATAAGAAAAACAGCAGAGACAGCAGAAGCAAGAAGAACTACAGTCCTGCAGCCTATGGAACAAAAACCACATTCACAGAAAGATAGACAAGATGAAAAGGCAGAGGGCTATGTACCAGATGAAGGAACAAGATAAAACCCCAGAAAAACAACCAAATGAAGTGGAGATAGGCAACCGTCCAGAAAAAGAATTCAGAATAATGATAGTGAAGATGATCCAGGACCTCAGAAAAAGAATGGAGGCAAAGATCGAGAAGATGCAAGAAATGTTTAACAAAGACCTAGAAGAATTAAAGAACAAACAAACAGACATGAACAATACAATAACTGATATGAAAACTACACTAGAAGGAAGCAATAGCAGAATAACTGAGGCAGAAGAAAGGATAAGTGACCTGGAAGACAGAATGATGGAATTCACTGCTGCATAAAAAAATAAAGAAAAAAGAATGAAAAGAAATGAAGACAGCCTAAGAGACCTCTTGGACAACACTAAACGCAGCAACGTTCGCATTATATGGATCCCAGAAGGAGAAGAGAGATAGAAAGGACCCAAAAAAATATTTGCAGAGATTATAGTCTAAAACTTCCCTAACGTGGGAAAGGAAATAGCCACCCAAGTCCAGGAATCACAGAGAGTCCCATACAGGATAAACCCAAGAAGAAGCACGCCGAGACACATAGTAATCAAATTGGCAAAAATTAAAGACAAAGAAAAATTATTGAAAGCAGCAAGGGAAAAACAACAAATAACATACAAGGGAACTCCCATAAGGTTAACAGCTGATTTCTCAGCAGAAACTCTACAAGCCAGAAGGGAGTGACATGATATACTTAACGTGATGAAAGGGAAGAACCTACAACCAAGATTACTCTACCGGCAAGGATCTCATTCAGATTCGATGGAGAAATCAAAAGCTTTATGGACAAGCAAAAGCTAAGAGAATTCAGCACCACGAAACCAGCTCTACAACAAATGCTAAAGGAACTTCTCTAAGTGGGAAACACAAGAAAAGAAAAGGACCTACAAAAACTAACCCAAAGCAATTAAGAAAATGGTCACAGGAACATACGTATTGATAATTACCTTAAATGTGAATGGATTAAATGCTCCAGCCAAAAGACACAGGCTTGCTGAATGGATACAAAAGCAAGACCCATCTATTTGCTGTCTAAAAGAGACCCACTTCAGACCTAGGGACACATACAGACTGAAAGTGAGGCGATGGAAACAGATATTACATGCAAATGTAAATCAAAAGAAAGCTGGAGTAGCAATACTCATATCAGATAAAATAGACTTAAAATAAAGAATGTTACAAGAGACAAGGAAGGACGCTACATAATGATCAAGGGATCAATCCAAGAAGAAGATATAACAATTGTAAATGTATATGCACCCAACATAGGAGCACCTCAATACATAAGGCAACTGCTAACAGCTATAAAAGAGGAAATGGACAGTAACACAACAATAGTGGGGAACTTTCACACCTCACTTACACCAATGGACAGATCATTCAAAATGAAAATAAATAAGGAAACAGAAGCTTTAAATGACACAATAAACCAGATAGATTTAATTGATATTTATAGGTCATTCCATCCAAAACAGCAGATTACACTTTCTTCTCAAGTACTCATAGAACATTCTCCAGGATAGGCCATGTCTTGGGTCACAAATCAAGCCTTGGTAAATTTAAGAAAATTGAAGCATATCAAGCATCTATTCTGACCACAACGCTATGAGATTAGAAATGAATTACAGGGAAGAAAACCGTAAAAAATACAAACACATGGAGGCTAAACAGTACGTTACTAAATAATCAAGAGATCACTGAAGAAATCAAAGGGGAAATCAAAAAATACCTAGAGACAAATAACAATGAAAACACGATGACCCAAAACCTATGGGATGCAGCAAAAGGAGTTCTAAGAGGGAAGTTTATAGCAATACAATCCGACCTCAGGAAACAAGAAAAATCTCAAATAAACAACGTAACCTCACACCTTGGGCTTCCCTGGTGGCACAGTGGTTGAGAGTCTGCCTGCCGATGCAGGGGACACGGGTTCGTGCCCCGGTCTGGGAGGATCCCGCATGCTGCGGAGTGGCTGGGCCCGTGAGCCATGGCCGCTGAGCCTGTGCGTCCGGAGCCTGTGCTCCGCGACGGGAGAGGCCACAGCAGTGAGAGGCCCACGTACCACAAAAAAAAAAAAAAAAAAAAAAACAACGTAACCTCACACCTAAAGCAATTAGAGAAAGAAGAACCAAAAAAAACGCCCAAAGTTAGCAGAAAGAAAGAAATCATTAAGATCAGAGCAGAAATAAATGAAATAGAAACAAAGAAAACGATAGTAAAGATCAATAAAACTAAAAGCTGGTTCTTTGAGAAGATAAACAAAATTGATAAACTATTAGCCAGACTCATCAAGAAAAAGGAGAGGACTCAAATCAGTAAAACTAGAGATGAAAAAGGAGAAGTTACAACAGATGCTGCAGAAATATAAAGCATCCTAAGAGACTACTACAGGCAACTCTGTGCCAATAAAATGGACAATCTGGAAGAGATGGACAAATTCTTAGAAAGGCATAACCTTCCAAGACTGAACCAGGAAGAAACAGAAAATATGAACAGACCAATCACAAGTAATGAAATTGAAACTGTGATTTAAAATCTTCAAACAAACAAAAGTCCAGGACCAGATGGCTTCACAGGTGAATTCTATCAAACATTTAGAGAAAAGCTAACACCCATCCTTCTCAAACTCTTCCAAAATATTGCAGAGGAAGGAACACTCCCATACTCATTCTATGAGGCCACCATCACCCTGATACCAAAACCAGACAAAGATACTACAAAAAAAGAAAATTTTAGACCAGTATCACTGATGAATATAGATGCAAAAATCCTCAACAATATATTAGCAAACAGAATCCAACAACATATTAAAAGGATCATACACCATGATCAAGTGGAGATTATCCCAGGAATGCAAGGATTCTTCAATATACACAAATCAATCAATGTGGTACACCATATTAACAAATTGAAGAATAAAAACCATATGATCATCTCAATAGATGCAGAAAAAGCTTTTGACAAAATTCAACATCCATTTATGATAAAAACTCTCCAGAAAGTGGGCATAGCGGGAACCTACCTCAACATAATAAAGGCCATATACAACCAACCCACAGCAAACATCATTCTCAATGGTGACAAACTGAAAGCATTTCCTCTAAGATCGGGAACAAGACAAGGATGTCCATGCTCAGCACTATTATTCAACCTAGTTTAGGAAGTCCTAGCCACAGCAATCAGAGAAGAAAAAGAAATAAAAGAAATACAAATTGGAAAAGAAGAGGCAAAACTGTCACTGTTTGCAGATGACATGATACTATACATAGAGAATCCTAAAGATGCCACCAGAAAACTACTAGAACTAATCAATGAATTTGGTAAAGTTGCAGGACACAAAATTAATGCACAGAAATCTCTTTCATCCCTATACACTAATGATGAAAAATCTGAAAGAGAAATTAAGGAAACACTCACATTTACCACTGCAACAAAAAGAATAAAATACCTGGGAATAAACCTACCTAGGGAGACAAAAGACCTTTATGCAGAAAACTATAAGACACTGATGAAAGAAATTAAAAATGATACCAACAGATGGAGAGATATACCATGTTCTTGGACTGGAAGAATCAATATTGTGAAAATGACTCTACTACCCAAAGCAATCTACGGATTCAATGCAATCCCTATCAAATTACCAATGGCATTTTTTATGGAACTAGAACAAAAAATCATAAAATTTGTATGGAGACACAAAAGACCCCGAATAGCCAAAGCAGTCTTGAGGGAAAAAAACGGAGCTGGAGGAATCAGTCTCCCTAACTTCAGACTATACTACAAAGCTACAGTAATCAAGACAATATGGTACTGGCACAAAAACAGAAACATAGATCAATGGATCAAAATAGAAAGCCCAGAGATTAACCCATGCACCTGTGGTCAACTAATCTATTACAAAGGAGGCAAGGATATACAGTGGAGAAAAGACAGCCTCTTCAATAAGTGGTGCTGGAAAAACTGGCCAGCTACATGTAAAAGAATGAACTTAGAACATTCCCTAACACCATACACAAAAATAAACTCAAAATGGATTCAAGACCTAAATTTAAGACCGGACACTATAAAACTCTTAGAGGAAAACATAGGAAGAGCACTCTTTGACATAAATCACAGCAAGATCTCTTTTGATCCACCTCCTAGAGTAATGGAAATAAAAACAAAAATAAACAAATGGGAGCTAATGAAACTTCAAAGCTTTTTCACAGCAAAGGAAACCATAAACAAGAACAAAACACAACCCTCAGAATGGGAGAAAATATTTGCAAACGAATCAGTGGGCAAAAGATTAATCTCCAAAATATATAAACAGCTCATGCATCTCAATATTAAAAAAACAAACAACCCAATCCAAGAATGGGCAGAAGACCTAAATGGACATTTCTCCAAGAAGACATACAGACATACAGATGGGCAAGAAGCATGTGAAAAGCTGCTCAACATCCCTATTTATTAGAGAAATGCAAATCAAAATTACAATGAGGTATCACCTCACACCAGTTAGTATGGGCATCATCAGAAAATCTACAAACAACAAATGCTGGAGAGTGTATGGAGAAAAGTAACCCTCTTGCACTGTTGATGGGAATGTAAATGGATACAGCCACCATGGAGAACAGTATGGAGGTTACTTAAAAAAGTAAACATAGAATTACCATATGATCCAGCAATCCCACTACTGGGCATATACCCAGAGAAAACCATAATTCAAAAAGACACATTCACCCCAACGTTCATTGCAGCACTATTTACAATAGCCAGGTCATGGAAGCAACCTAAATGCCCATCGACAGCCAAATGGATAAAGAAGTTGTGGTCCATATATACAATGGAATATTACTCAGCCATGAAAAGGAACGAAATTGTGTCATTTGTTGAGACGTGGATGGATCTAGAGACTGTCATACAGAGTGAAGTAAGTCAGAAAGAGAAAAACAAATATCGTATACTAATGCATGTATGTGGAACCTAGAAAAATGGTACAGGTGAACTGGTTTGCAAGGCAGAAATTGAGACACAGATGTAGAGAACAAACGTATGGACACCAAGGGGGGAAAGCGGCGGGGGTTGGTGGTGGTGGTGTGATGAATTGGGCGATTGGGAATGACATGTATACACTGATGTGTATAAAATTGATGACTAATAAGAACCTGCTGTATAAAAAAATAAGTAAAATAAAATTCAAGAATTAAAAAAAAGAATAGCAGCATATTCTTATTCAATACAAGTACTAAATTTGATTGTATTTGAACTTAACAGAACAAAAGAAAACTGAAGGAAAATCAAATGAATTATTAAACTTCAGATTAATATTTGTTACTTCAAGAGATTTATTTCTAAAACATTTCTTTAATGTTAAGAAAAAATATCCGTAATAGACATGTTTCTATTTTAATAAATATTTATTGACTCCCAGCTCTGAACAATGAATCAATTCCTTCTCCTCTCCTGTCCCCTTTGTGTTTTCTGTTGCTTAATTTTATTTTTTAGCATTTGTAACATTTAAAGTTTTTTTTCCCAACCCTAATTCTTTCATTGTTTGTTGTATGTCTAAATGGATTCACTGCTTTCCACCAGGCTTTCTGTCACAATTTCTTGCTTGCTCTAAATGTTATTTCTATGTTATTGTTGTTTGGCTGGTTTTCATTATGGGACAATTTTTCAAAAATTCTTGTGGGAGTTATAGTTGTCCTTGGGTGTTTTCTCATTTGACTGTGTTTTCCTCTTACCTTTATAATTGAATTTTAATGTGTCTGAGTATGACACTGTTTATTTCTACTTGCTTCCCCTTAGTCACGTAGACATGTCTCCTAATCTTCTACAGTGGTTATTGCTGTGGGGAAAACTGAGGCTGGTGTGATTTCTCAGCCTTTTTGATACTTTGCTCTCTGTGTCTGGACGCCTAAAGAATTCTTTTTTATTGTTAAAGTTTATTTCCCAGATATCTTGATATCGATCTATTTAATTCAAAAAATATGCCAGTTTTATTTGCAGGTTTAATTCTGCCTAAATATTTAAGAATATTTTTGGCATCACTTTTGGGGTTCTTTACTTCAAAGACCTTGATTGTCTTTATATTATACTGTATTTGTCTTTCCACATACCTTGTTTCTAAATCTAGTTGCTTTAGTATATATTTTTTCTTTTGCATTTATTGTAGTTTTCTCAATGTCATTAATTTGTTTCTCAGCTCTATTCATTCTATTTTTTGCTATATGTAATTATATATCAGTAATGAGTGACAGTAGTTCATTGTATTGATTATCGATTTGTTGCATTCTTTCTGTAGTCTCCTTTTAAATTTTATTCTTTGTTTTTGAGCTCTTATTCATTGAACTAAAGGCTCCCACAATCCATTGCAAAAATATGCAAGGAATCTTGTTACATAGGTTAAGTTTTCTTCGATTCTGAGCTATTTCTCTCCCTTTTGCACGCTGTTTCTTTTCTTTTCTTTTCTGTAGTATATGTTTCATTCAAGGTCCTGGCAGGAAATTGATGGTACCTGAAAACTGGGATTATTGAGGAAAGTTTAATAAAGAAACTGTTTACAAAGGTATAGGCAGGCATCTGGCATGCCCAAACCAACAAAAACTAGTGCAGCATCCCTCAGCCATCAACAGCAGGGATCCATTTCCACCCCCAAGCTTTAAGGGGTGAAGAGATTGCATAGGTCCTGGAGCGCATAGAAGACAGCTGCAGAAAAGGCCACCTGATAGAAACTGTGGCCTTTTATAGAGGGCTGAGCTTCTCCATGGTCATATGAGGTCAGATGAGAGAGAGGGACTAAATTCCCCAGCCTTACTCCTCTCCTTTCCTCTAAACTTTTGCAAGTGTCTTCCAACAGGGAGCCAAAAGGTAAACGTGATAAAGGTCAACCTTCCAAGACATAGAGCATTCAGGAGATGGGTGGAAAGGGGCTGGAGAGAAGGACAAATGGGAGATAACCAGCAGAGAATACTTGCAGAAATGCCATGCTGCTGCTTTTCCTCTTGCTTATATCTGAATGGTTCTGTCCAGATCTTCTTATACTCTAACATAATGTGGGTTAATTCTTCTTAGCATTCATCATGCCTAATCTGAATCTGTTTTCTCTTTCCTTCCAAATCATACTTTATGAGGTGTTGCTTCCCTTTTACTTTTCTTGTGCTGGAGGCTATGGATATACATGCAGGCATATGGGGATGGGTAGAGTTTAGATACATGATCTGGATTTTGCTCTCTTCTCTGATTTCCATTAAATTTCTTATTTCAGTGCTCTCTCTACCAACAAAGGAATATTTACATTCCTGGGCTCTAACTCATTTCCCCAAGATTCTTTTCCACATGTATGATTTCAAATTCTGATATAATACTTCTGCTTTTCCTTCCTTTAGTGAGGATTTTACTATATCTAGTGAAATTTTCATTTCATTATACTCTTTTGCAATGCATTAAGCTCCTTTTTATCTTAACTTAATATCTTTGCAACTCGTCCTGTTGTATTTTTGCCTTGCCTTTCACTTCTTGTGATTTTCTTTATATAGACAATAGCTTCTTGGGTCTTTGAGTGACACGTTTTCCAAAATACCTATTTCTTGTAAGAAGTAATTTTACTCATCCACTATTTCTCTGAATGTATAGGATAATGATCCTTTCCCCTTATTCCCATAGGTCCAAAGCTTTTTTCTCACTTTGATTCAAACAAAGCAGGAAATATCTATACTCTGTCAAAAGACTGGATGTGTGGAATTCCCTTGGCTTTTCTCAGTGTCAACTTGGCTACCGGTCAAATCCCCTTGTCAAATCTACTGTTTAGAGGAGAGATTGATGTGGACAGCATCCAGCCAAATTCCTAATGTTGAGCAGGCATTTGTCTAATACTTCTTGGCTGTACTGAGGTGGGAGCTTCCCTTGCTCCCCACTCTTGGCTGTCTGACATTTTGAACAGATGCAATCCATGCGAAGCTATAATTACAGGGCAAACCGCTGCCAGGGCTTTTTCTGCCAGGGAATGTCTATGCTCAACTAGAGTACCTCTCTGTAGGGTCTGTACACCCTTGATTATACTGTGTCACAATGCCCGGTCCTAGCCCCCCATTTTTGGTGTGATGATTTATTGCCTCTCAATGGATATAGAGAAACAACAAAGGGAGGCATCATCTGCTCACTTGAGAAACATAAATTAAGAACTGACAGACCATATTTAAAAATTGTTTTCTGAGTTAGAGTCTCTGGGTGGGGAGTCAGGTGGTGGAAGAGGAACACACAATCTTTCTACCTTCTTTCAGACAGGTGACAAATCAGAATAGCTTTTCTCATTCTTACTCCTTTACTTTTCATAGTTAATGGAAATTCCTCAGCTTCTCCAGTGGTTTTTGTGGCAATCTGAAGTTTCATCTTTCAAAGCTCCTCACTGTGGGAAGTTTTGAGTGTATGTCACTGTGGCTAGAACGATGCCATTTTCAACCAGGAGCCATACTCTCCTGGACCCTGAAAAAAGGGAACATGCAAGAAAATTGGACATAAAGTATGCAATCATCCTTTCTTGGTTTGATGAAATGTCAAACACTTCCTACCGTCTAGACCAACTTTTCCTTGATGGTGTCACTGTCTTTGGTTGAAAGAGGAATTCCACCCGGTAGTGTGTAATTTTGTTTAAATTTGCTTCATATGTGAGGCTAGAGGCATTATTTACCTATGTGCATGAGCATTCTGAGTAAATTTAGTTTAATAATAAATTATTGCTAACCAAATGAATCAGTAAAGAGACGTATGAGAAATAACTGTGAAGTTCCTTGCTTGGCTGTTTTGTAATAATGAGATTGAACTACATGCTTAGATTCTCTGTGGTGTGACTGACAGAAGCAGTCTATTAATTAACTGTGGGGCCTCTGTAACCTTTCATTGACCCCACTGCTAACAGAGGTTTAATATACTAAGACCAGAGATACCAGAGTGGCTCCCCAGAGAACCATAAAGTGATTGCAGTCATCCCTCAGGATCCATGGGGGATTGATTGCAGAATCACCACAGATGCCAAAATCCACAGATGCTCAAGTCCCTTATAGAAAATGATGTGGTATTTGCATTAAGCTACATACATCTTCCCATGCAGTTTAAATCATCTCTAGATTACTTCTAATACCTAATACAATGTAAATGCTATGTAAATAGTTGCCAACGTTGGACAAATTCAAGTTTCACCTTTTAGAACTTTATGGAATTAAAAAAAAGTTTTTGATCTGCTCCTGGTTGAATTCATAGATGTTGAACCCACGGGTACAAAGGGCCAACTGTAATTCTTTTTTTCTGGCTCTTCATACCTATAAACATACAGCTAAATTGCACCAATATTTTTTCCTTTGACAGTTAATTTATCTGTATTTCTCTGATACTAAAAATGCAAATTTTCTCTCTCTTCCTCCATATTTATGTATGTCTGTGCCCATCCTTTCCTTTTGCCCATGTAACACGTGGCTAATCCCCTCATTTCCTTCAAATCATACTTTTTTGATTATCTGTACTTTGACAATGCTATGAAAAAAGTATAACCCAATCTCCAGTCTTGACTCTCTCAATCCCCGTTACCTCTCCCCACCAAATGCTCTATCTTTTAATTTATGGTATTTGTCACCTTCTAACAAACCTTAATTTATATATTTATTGTGTTCTTTGTTATGTTATATCCCCCCTTTCTATCAATCTTGCTAGGACATTAGCCTCATAAAGGCAGGCTCCTGTGTTTTCTTCATGGATATATCCCAAGGATCTAGAACAGTGCCTAGCATATAGTAGATGCTCAGTAAATGTTTTTTGAAGGTATGAATGGATGAGTAAGTGAATGATATTTCCCTTCTCTTTTCTATGTCCTTTTCTCAGTCTGTACTTTAGAGCCTTGTCTCCTGTGGAATTTTGCTTATTATTTTTCCCCCTGTAATGTTTACCTATTGTGATTCCCTCTTCTTTGGACCCTAAAAGCATGATTAAGTCTCCCTCATTCAAGAAAAATTTGCATACCAAGCCTGCCTCGATCTTTAATGTCCTCTTTCTCCTTCCTGACATCACAAGACTTCTGGAAAGGGTGTATCTATTTTTAATGTGTTTTAACCTCACTCCTCCATTCACTGCTTTACCCTCTGACTTCTCTCTTGGCTACAGAACTGAAATGGCTAATGTAAACCATCAATTGTCTTCTTTTAGTCCTCATCTTATTTCATCTCTTTGTGGGCTTTGGTGGTGGTATCTAATCCCCCCATCTTGAAGGTTTGTCCCCATTGGTTTCTAATATTGTTTTGGTTTTCTTCTTGTCCACCAAGCACATTTTTTCTAGCTCTGCTGTATCAGCTTCTCCATCTTCCCCTTGAGTTGTGTCCTCCAGAATTTAGGACTACTCCTTCTTCTTTCTTTACATACTCTCTAGCCAGTTTCATCCACCCTGGTGGTAATTACTATGATATCACCAATCACCACATCCCCCACTCCGAGCTTCACATTTGTTTTGCCAAATTACTATTGAGTATTTTCAACTCAATACCACTTCAGGAAGACACACCTAAAATGGATCTCATTAGTTTTCCAATATCTACATTTCCTAAACTTCATCCTTCTGCTTTCATTACCTTAGCTAATGACAATCCCATCCACATATTTTCCCAAGCAAGAAACATCAGGGTCATTAGTGACTCCTCCCTTATACCTAAATTATTCATCCAATTCTTGTCACCTCTAACAGAAACTCATCTACACAGTTAGTTCCTTTATCTCCATTCCAACTTTCATATGCATTGGTTCCCTATCATTTCTATCTGGATTATTGAAGTATTCCTTTAATTGATCTTGGTTTCAGTTTCTTATTATCTGCTCCTATTTCAACCCAACTAAAATCTTCAAAAACAACTACTATTCCAATAAACACTTATTAAGCACCTACTTCAGTCCCATCAGAAAGAAATAATGGTCCCTGCCCTTAGATGACCATGTGTTTACAAGAGGCCCTTGTATAAACAGAATGCAATGTGGTTGAGTGAATAAATACAATACTAAAGATATGAACAAAATGAAATGAGGTGGATTGTCTCAGGGTCACATGCATCTGTCAGAGCAGAGGCCTCCGTCTCCAGATTCCTAAAGCAGTGCACTGTCCACTGTGGCAGTGTCGTCACTTCCTGCACACCAGCTACAGTGTAGAGGACATTTCCCTTTTATTTTGGTGATGATGGAAGTTGTTTATTGAATGGGAATTTATTTGTCTCTGGTGGTTGTGAATAATAAAGTTCAGACTAGGGTGGTAGTGATAAGTGATCAGTATTTTGAAGGTAAAGCCAATAGGTTTTGCTAATTAGTTGCATATTAAAGTATGAGAGAAAGAATGGAATGAAAGGTGATACTAATGTTGGACCTGACTCCAACAAGAAGGACAGAGTTGTTATTGACTGAGATGGAGAAGATCAAAGGAAAAACAAGTTGGGCAGCAAGGTGGGGATGGGGTTGGAATCAAGAATTCAGCTTATGATATGTAAAGTCTGAGACATCTATTGGCCATCCAAGTTGGAGATGTTGAGAAGGCAATTAGATATCACAGATTGAGGTTCAATGAAGAGATCAGGGCTTGATATATAAGTTCATGATTATTAATTGTATTGTTGATATTCAAAACTTTAGGAATAGATGGGATCACCTAGGAAGGGAATGTAGAAAGAGAATCGTTCTGAGGAATTATTCTCAGGGACTTCAGTCTTTAGAGATCCAGTAGGTCAGGAGAATCCAGTAAAGGAGACAGAGAAGGAACAGCTATTGAGGAAAAGGAGACAGAGAAGGAACAGCTATTGAGGAAAAGGAGACCTAGGAGAGTGTGGCATACCAAAGGGCAAGAGAATAAGGTGTTTTAAGGAAAAGGCAGTGATCAGATGTGACAACTGCTATTGGTAGTTCACGTAGTTTGAGAAGTGTGAATCGACTACTAGATTTAGCAACTGGAAAGTCATTAGTGACTTAACAAGAGCAGTTTCAGTGGAGGATTGGAGGGATAAAGCATAATTGGAGTAGGTTCTAGAGAGACTGAATGGAAAGACTATAAACAACTCTCTCAAGGACTTAGTTATAAAAAAGTATTTAAGAGCTGGAGCAGTAGCTGAAGGGATACAGAGATTGGAAGAGAAAAGGAATGAGGCAGGCAAGAAAGGGGACAACTGGAGGAAACATGTTCTTGAGCTGGCACATGAAAATGGGATCCAGTGCCCAAGAGGAGGAGCTGACTTGAATAGGAGTCCAGAAACCTGGAAGACATGGTGATTGAAATGATATGAAGTTGTAAAGTCAGACCTTATCACAAAGGGCTTTGAATGATATATTTTTTTTAAGTTTTGAGTTTATCATATAGGACATAGGGAACCACTGTATATTTTGAGCAGGAGAAACATATGATTGGAGAAAGACATGGTTTGAACAATGAACTGCTCTCAGGCTAGAAACTTTAGAAATGAGCAACTCACACTGCTAATCTCTTCTTCCAAGTGACTCTTCTCCAGATTCAGCCTTGTTTTATTCATTCTACTATAGGTAGAACATTTCTCATTTGCTTTGCTTTGTTTTTGTATTTTGTCCTGAGTTTATAGTTGTTAATCTGCAAAGATAAGGTTCAGGATGCACTACATGGCTATACTGGAAGCAAAAGTTGAGTCTTATATGTCCTTGGCAAAATATTCCAGTTGTATGAATGATTCCATCGAAAGCACAATTAGATCTTTTGGCATCTTTTGTGGGCTTCCTCCAGATGTTGATGGCTCTCCCAAGTTGGAGTGCTTTAATTAGAACATATTATCATGGTGGTATTACACTTCCCAATCAGATGACATTATTAATTTCACTGCACTCTTACGAGTAGATTGGACATTGAAAGGAAGGACTCAGGTAATGGCAATAAATTTTGTTCTAAGTCATCTGGTCTAAGGTAGACCTTGGCTCTGATACTTGATTACATGACTTTAAAATTCCACAGCACTTGATGTTTCCTTTGCTAATTTGACAAGGTCACTTTGTGCACACACATTAGATGACCAGTGATTCTCCAATGCATATAACATTGCTTCAATTCTGTTTCTTGGTTTCTCTCCATAATGAATATAGATATAAGCCACATAGACAGCTAAATGATCAAAGCATCATTCCTGAAAAAATTAGTTTATATTTACTCAGCTTGTTCAATCAGTGTTAAATCAAACTAAGTCATGACATAGAAAATGAAACCTGGATCATACCAAGCCACTAATTCATTCAAGGCAAAGCTATTTAAGTCCCTCTTTAAATGGGAGAGTAATTTTTAACGTTAGGTACTCAAGTAATGGCTTGAAAATCATGTTGGTCAGTATAAAATCTTCTAAGCTTCCTGCATGTTTAACATAGCATGAATACAAAGCATCAAGTCTGTGTGGGTTTTGAGAATAATAGACTAGACTTTCCAGAATGTGGTGAGTAGAAAATTAAATAATTATTAACCAAGACCTCAAGGGAAAGATAAAAATGATAGGCTCCTTATTAGATAGGACTTAATTCGACAATATGGAGAGCTTGAAAGCTTTATCGTAATATATTAGGAAGTCAACAGTGTGGCTGAAACACCAATCAAACCTCAGCTCCACAGTTCAGGACAAATAGACCCTTTATTGGCATTATCAGCTGAGCACTGTAGTGTGCTTGTCCATGGTTCATAACAGGGAACATAATGGAAAGTGTGTCCTTCTGTGGAAATTGACTCATTAGTCATTCATTCAAAAAAGTGTATGTGTTAGTGTGCTAAGATGAGTAAGACATGATCTGTGGCATTAAAGAACTTGAGATTTAGTTGGAAGTGACAAAATATTAACAAAATGTGCCATCAATTGTCATAAGTAGCTCCATAGCAGTGTGCACAGGCTACAGTGGGTTATTAAGGAAGGGGTCAATGTACCTGGAGGGGCTTTAGGAAGGTCAGAGGGTCAGGATGTAATATGACAGCTGAGATGAATAACTGTTTATCAGGCATAAATGGCGAGAGAGGGCTTTACAGGCATAAGGAGCCATTAGAACAAATCCAGGATGACTTCTCTGAGGACATGTCAGTAGTTTGGGATGATGGAATATTGGGAGCAAAACATGAGACTAGAGGGTATATCAAGTGACATTATTGAAGCCATGGAGAAGCAGACTGGAATCAGAAGGACACCGTAGGACAGGCACTGCGATGGATGAGAGTAGGGACTTTGGAGTAACTGGGGTCCTGACTCTGCCACTTCAACCATGTGTGAACTCGGTCTACTTACTTAGCTTGCTTAAGCTTTAATTTCACAATCCAGCAGAGATATGGTGTGGCCCCATGAGCCCTCTAATCTCATGTCATCTAACTCTTCCTCATTCACTAGGCTCTAACTATACCAGATCTCTTTAATGACCTCCAAAGAATGAAACTTACTCCTGTATCCAAGTCTTTGCTCTTGTCGTTCCTCAGCCTCTATGCTCTCTATCCAGCTTTTTGGGGTGCTGGCTCCTACTCATCATTGAGCGTCCAGTGCAAACGTCCTCTCCCAAGAAGAGCTTTTCTTGTATATTGTCTCTAAAGTAGTGTCTCCCACCCTCCATCCCACACAATCTTTGTCTCATAGCTTATTTCCTTCTTGATTCTTATCATCATCAGAAATTATCTTGATTTATGATGTACTTGTGTATTATTTATTTCATGCCACTGGGATATAAGCTTCAGAACTCTATATCTCCACATATTTATTTTTCTGGGGATAGCTTCCATAACTTTCATTTGAATTTTAAGGTAGTAGGTATTTCTAACATAACACAGAAATCACTGATATAAATCCTGATAATTCACTCCTTTTATCCAAATAAATTCCTAATGACTCAAATATTTAGATATTTTAAAAAATAAAACCATAAAGACTTTAAAATTGCACTGTCCAACATGGTAGCCACCAGTCACTTGTAGCTATTACATTAAAATTAAAGTTAATTAAAATTAAATAAATTGAAAATTCAAGTCCTATGTTTTACTAACTGCATTTCAAGTACCCCACCCTTTGGAGCTAGTGGCTACCATATTGGATAGTGTAGATGTAGAACATTTATACCACTGACAAAGTTCTATAAGGCAGCTGGGTGGATTTACTTATAATCTTATAGAAAAAGCCTTTCAAAGCAGGTTATAAAACCTAGAAAGGGAGAACTTTGATAAGTTTAATTATATGAAAATTAGGAAGTTCCACATAGCCAATGGTATAAACAAAGTAAAACAAAATAACAAAAATGGAAAATATTTGCAACTTTAATGACAGACAAAAAGGTAATTTCCTTAGGTTTATAAAAAATTTGCATAATTCAATAACTAAAAGAAAAACAACTTGATTGAAAATGTTAAAGAAAATAAAGTCAAATGTCAAAAGCATGTGGAAAGATGTTTAACCTCACTCATTAAAAATATATGTCTAGGGGCTTCCCTGGTGGTGCAGTGGTTGCGAGTCTGCCTGCCGATGCAGCGGACACGGGTTCGTGCCCCGGTCCGGGAAGATCCCACATGCCGCGGAGCGGCTGGGCCCGTGAGCCATGGCCACTGAGCCTGCGCGTCCGGAGCCTGTGCTCCGCAACGGGAGAGGCCACAACAGTGAGAGGCCCGTGTACCGCAAAAAAAAAAAAAAATATATATATATATATATATATATATATATATATATATATATATATATGTCTAAACAATAGTGACATCCCTTTTGAAATCTATTGAATTGGCAAAAATGAATAGGTTTGATACTAGTGAAGGTATGGCAGCTTGCCCTATTAATCAAATAAATTACGTATTGTCCTGAATAAAATAGAGGTCCTAAAGGAAAGGATGAAAAGCATTGAATTAGAATATACTAACTGTTTTGGTCAGTTTGAGCTACTTTAATAAAAATACCGTAGACTGGAAGCTTAAACAACAAATATTTATTTCTAACATTTCTCGAGGCTGGGAAGTCCAAGATGAAGGCACCAGCAGATCCATTGTGTAATGAGGGCCTGCTTTCTGGCATATAGATGACTGGGCTCCACCTTCATGACATAATTATCTCCCAAAGTCCCTACCCTCTAATACCATCACCTTGGGACTTAGAATTTCAATGTGAGTTTGGAGGGGACTCAAGCATTCAGTTCATAACATGAATGTTGTTTGCTATCCTTTTGAAAAATTTGCCCAATAAGCATTATGTTATATATATATATATGCTTCTGTACCTTATTTCTTTCATTTTATATTATATTTTTGAGAATTTTTTATATCATCCCATAAATATCTAGTTCATTTTTATGGCTGTGTGGTATATTATTGTGTGCACATGCATTAATATATTTAACTCTTAGTTGTAGACATTCATCTTCTTTTGAAACCCCTGGAGTGGATCATGGTTGGTCTACATCAATCATGGTGGTTCCATCCCTGCTTACACTTCCCCAACCCTGACACTCCCTCTAGCTCCCCTAGCCCCAGCATTTGCTTCCGAAGTTGGCATGAGACCCTGCCAATCAGACATGAGAGAGAGTTAGCAGGAGGGCTTCTGGAAAATGTTTGCCTCTGTGATTAAAAGAGACACTAATAGGAAATTATCCCTCTACTACTGGATGTGATAACTTTTAACTTTGATAGCCTTCTCGGGGCCATGATACAGGCTAGCCTAAGGACCAAGCTTATGTGCTAATGATGACAGGGCAGAAGTAAGGAAAAATCCTGGGTCCTGGATGATGCTTATGGGCACTTAATTAATTAGTCCTGGAGCTAACCCATCTCCATACTTCTTGTTGGATGAGATAGTAAGATATTCCTATTTTTTAAGCCAATTGAATTAGAATTTTCTGCTACTTGTAGCCAAAAGAATATATGTAACTTAAAAAAAATTTTTTTATATTGAAATCATTGTAGACTCACAGGAGGTTGCAAAAATACTATAGAAAGACCTGCCTACTTTTCATCTAGCATCGCCAAAAAGTAATACCTTGTCTAACCATAGTACAATATCACAACCACAAAATTGACATTGTTGTAATACTACAGATCTTATTCAGTTTGCACTGTTTTTACATACATTCCTCTGTGTGTGTGTGTGATTCTATGCAATTTTATCCCATATATAGAGTTGTGTAGCTACCACCACAATTAAGAATTGTTCCATCAGCTCAAAGGAACTCCTTTCTGCTATCCTATTCCCCACCTATTCTGACAACCACTAATAAGTTGTTAGCCTAGAGTTTTATAATTTTGAAGGTGTTATTTAAATGGAATTACTTTTGAGGCTAATTTTTACTAAGCATAAGGCCCTCCCTTGAGAACAATTCTGTTTGTTGTATATATAAATAGTTTGTTCTTTTTTATTGATGAGTACGTTCCATTATATGGATGCACCAGAATTTGCTTAACCATTCACCCAAGGACATTTGGGTTGTTTGCAATTTTTGGTTTTATAAATAAAGCTTCCATGAACATTTACACACAGGTTTTGGTGTGTGTGTGTGTTAATACAAGTTTCCATTTGTTTGGGTTAAAGGCCCAAGAGTGTGATTTCTGGGTCGTATAGTTAGTACATATTTAAATTTATAAGAAACCGCCAAACAATTTTCCAGAGTGGCTGTACTATTTTATATTCTGACCAGCAATGTGTGAGAGTTTCGGTTTCTCTGTAGTCACCAGCATTCAGTTATACTACATTTTTTAAAGCTCTTCTAATAAGTTTATTAGAAAACTCTTCTAAGAAGTGTGGTGATGTCTCATTGAAATATCTCATTTTCAAAGGATATATAGAAATTAATAACAATGGTTATATTGAGGGAAACAGTTTGGAAACAAAAGGAAGAGTAGACATTTTACTTGTAACTTTCTGTTTTGTTTGTATTTCTTAGGTGCATATATTGATATGTTACATTTAATAGATCACCAGGATTATGGGTCATTGTTTTCTTTTTATCTTTATATTTGTTTTCAAATTCATAATAAATGTTTAACAATTCTGATATTATTTCAAATTGGAAGTAAATGTCTACATACCTGTCTCTGTATTGTCATCAGAATTAATGTCAAGGAAACGCTGCAGGCATCTAATAATATTGGCTGTCCTGGTTTTACATTTCACTGCCTTAACACTCATTTACCCAAACTGAATATAATCATTTCCTTGTGTCTACAAATTTGCCAGACTACATCCTGTGCTAGACATGACTCCATTTGTCTTCTGAAGTCACACAAAGCAGAATATATTTTCTTGTTAAATTCCATGCTTAATAGCATTTTGGAATTTAATTGCTTCTCTTTTGTGCAACTAAAAGAGAATGTAAAAAACATAAAATCACACATTGCCTTCCTCAAAGTCCGTTTCCCTCACAACACTATATTTACTTTCAACTTGATCATTTTAAGAGGAATGTTTATACTTCATTGGCTTTTTGAGTAAGGTCACAATGTGTAGACACTGCTTATTTGCTGTCTGAATAATGAATCTCAGGAAGGCCTGCAAACCCTCTGCATTCATCAGAGACAGAAAAAATTGCCTAATCAAGTACATGAAGGGAACAGAATAGAATGAAGTAGGACATGACCTGGCAGGGAAAGTGAGTTATGCTGGGCAGAATCATTTCAGCTACCTTCAAGGTCATCTCCTTCTGACCTGAATGATTCATTGTGTGTTAAACCATTCTGATTGTTCACATGCGTCAATGCCCTTCAGCCAAAGGCCAGCAGGAACACAACTGTGATGAAATGAGTTGAGTTCATTACCCATAGTGACAATGGAGAGCACACACCATGGAGAACTATTGGTGTCTTAGTAAGAGGATGTTCTAGGGTTTGGGAGAGGGTCTGAGAAAGCTGGGCTTTTCTGTAAGCTGGCTGTCAGAAAGCAGGGGCAATTCTATGATTGGGTGTCTAAATCTTATCTATAGAAAGTGGGGAATGGAATGAGCATAGAGATCTATCTGGTTAGATAGCCATCACTCATCTTAACCAAGAAACAGGGGTGTTTGGCATTTTGTGGGTGGCACAGTGACCTTGATTTTTGTCTTTGCTTAGAAAAAATTATATAGTGACCTAGTTTTATCTCATTTAATCCATAGTCTCAGAGTAATCTTGTCTGAGGTTAGTATACTCTGAGATTGTTAATGTTCAATAAAAGAATAATATGGACTTGCTGTGGGTACCAGACCAGCTTCTGAATGTCTCTGGTTGCTCCTTTGCTTTCTTTCTCACATGATTGAAAACATTGAAGCACCCATACCATAGTTTGCTATACGGACCATAGCTTGGTGTATGTTATACTCATGTGGTTTTAAATGTATTTCATTTATATGCCATAGCTTTTTGACCTGGTTATCAGATACGTTGTCATTATTCCAAGGTTAAATGCAAAAATGCACAGCTTTCTCATCAACCTGGAAGTCAGTTTCTAGGGTCTGTCTGATGCAGCCTTCTGCCTCCAGGCTAAGCTACCCATGATGATTATGAAAAACTGATGTCTTTTCTGCTTTTAATGATCTAACTGAAAGGAAGAAAATTCCACTGTTGCCCTCAGAAGTCCATAGCCTTCACTCTGACCCTTTGAAAATGGTTTTCTACTTCATCCTCCACAGAGACGCTCTCTCGCCTGTGTAACTGAACTCATTTCCTGAAGCAGGCTTTAGAATTGAGGACTCAAAACCAGGCAGAATTTGAACTGAATCTGGCCATCTAACCTGTTTTATTTTGTATGCATTATGTTTTACAAAGAGGAGAAATTTCATATAAAATTCGTCTTTTCACCTGCCTTGATGAATCAGAATATTTGGTCACACTGGGCAACAGACTGGTTGAAGCTGGGTAACAACTGTTCCTTTAGATTATCCAAAGATTGCCGTGGGCCCCACCACAGCCTACTGCACTACTGCCCTATACCACTCATCGTGTTTCCTGCCCGGCCTCATAACACTTGAGGTGTCACCCCTGGCATAGACACCTTTTCTCTGCTGCTTGTATATATTTCTCAAAACAGGCTATGGATTATAAGGTGGTCTATGGGGTATATTCAATGTCATTCAATAAACATAATAGACCTTGCTAGAGTGTGAATTTGTGTTTTAAGTTTTAGAAAACACATTATTTTTATATTAAATGCAATATAGATATATTATGGAATGCAATGGGGAATGGATTTAAAGATAGATCTAGAAATTTAAAAAGTCCTGCTTCAGACAGCTGCCTCAAGCTACGCCCCAGACCAGCCCATGAGGTGGTTAAGGAGAAATGTGTACCTTCATCTTTGCCATTGGAGTCACTTTGGCAGAAAAGTTATAGAAAAGCAGTACTAATATAATCATTTCAAGTTTATATTTTCCTGTTTTTGCAGACTTTCAGAATGTCATGGAGTTTTTGAAATGGAAGGAAATTTAGATGTTAGCTAACCTTTAATTAACTAGTTTATTGGGGGTGTGAAATGTATCAGTATATAAAGCCACTCTGGGCAGAGACAGAACCCAGATAACCAGATTTCCAGTTCTTGTTCTATGTGAAATATATAATTGCTGAACATAATAGCAAGTTATAGCTAAATTATGTAGTATTACTATTTCTTTGGTTTGATAATTCTACTTGTTGCTTATAGAATAGCAGATAGAAAACTTATTTCTCAGAGAAATTTGAAAGTCTTCCCTGATGTAGTATGAAAATAGTTTCTAATGATGTTTAAGGTAAATGATCTCAAGTAAGACTCAAATGAAAGTTGCTGGTTACACTAGGTTTTATAGATTGGCACCTATAGACAGTTTTAACTCTAAATTTGCAATGATTTGAAGCACAATAGTTGTGGGAGATAGAGAAAGAAAAAATATTACAACACAAATGAATCTGATTTTTCAAATGTGACTTGTAATATTTTCCTCATCTTTGACAATATAATGAAAATGGCATATTTACAGATCAAATGTCATGCTTCTGATATAACGTATTTGTTTTTCCCTTTTTAATAGTCTCTCTTTTTTTGCTTTTTTTTTAAGTATAGCTTACATATAATACTATATTAGTTTCAGGTGTACAACAGTGATTCGACATTTATATACATTGCAAATGACCACCACAATAAGTATAGTAGTCATCTGTCACCATGCAAAGTTATTGGAATATTATTGACTATATTGCTTTAGTGCACATTACATCCCATGACTTATTTATTTAATAACTGTAGGTTTATACTTCTTATTCTCTTTGACCTATTTCACCCAAGCCCCCAGGCTGCCTCCCTCCAGCAACCACCAGTTTGTTCTATGAGTCTGTTTCTGTTCTGTTTGTTTGCTTGTTTTTTAGATTTCACATATAAGTGAGATCACATGGTATTTGTCTTTCTTTGTCTGACTTATTTCACTTAGCATAATACCCTCTAGGTCCATCCATGCTGTTGCTATTGGCAAGATAGATTTCGTTGTTTTTTATGACTGAGTAAATATTCCATTGTATATATAACCACATATTCTTTATCCATTCATCCATTCATGGACACTTGGGTTGCTTCTGTATCTTGGCTATTGTAAATAATACTGCAGTGAACTTGGGGGTGCATATATCTTTTCTAATTAGTGTTTTTTGTTTTCTTTGGATACCCAGAAACAGAACTGCTGGATCTATGGTAGTTCCATTTTTAACTCATTGAGGATCCTCCATAGTGTTTTCCATAGCGGCTGCACCAATTTACATTCCCACCAACAGTGTATATGTGGGTTCCCTTTTCTCCACGTCCTTGCTAACACTTGTTATTTTCTTATCCTTTTGATAATATCAGTTCTGACAGATGTGAGGAGACATCTCATTGTGGTTTTGATTTGCATTTCCCTGATGATTAGTGATGTTGAGCATCTTTTCATGTGTTGGCCATCTGTATGTCTTCATTGGAAAAATACCTACACAGTCCCTGCCATTTTTAAATTGGACTGTTTATTTTTTTGTATTGAGTTGCATGAGTTCTTTATATATTTTGGATATTAACCCCTCATATGATATATCATTTGCAAATATATTCTCCCATTCAGCTGGTTGCTTTTTTATCTTGTTGATGGTTTCTTTCATTGTGCAAAGCTTTTTTAGTTTGGTGTAGTTCCATTTATTATTTTTGCTTTTGTTTCCCTGGCCTGTGGAGAGAGCCAAAAAAATATTGCTAAGACTGATGTCAACAAGCACACTACCTATGTTTTCTTATAGGAGTGTTATGGTTTCAGCTCTTATATTTAAATATTTAATCCATTTTGAGCTAATTTTTCTTTTTCTTTTTTCTTTGTGGTATGCAGGCCTCTAACTGTTGTGGCTTCTCCCGTTGCAGAGCACAGGCTCCGGACGCGCAGGCTCAGCGGCCACGGCTCATGGGCCCAGCCGCTCCGTGGCATGTGGGATCCTCCCGGACCGGGGCACGAACCCATGTCCCCTGCATTGGCAAGTGGACTCTCAACCACTGCACCACCAGGGAAGCCCTTGAGCTAATTTTTGTATATGGTCCAATTTCATTCTTTTGCATTTTGCTGCCCAGTTTTCCCAACACCATTCATTGAAGAGACTGTCTTTTTTCTACTGTGTATCCTTGGCTCCTTTGTTGTAAATTAATTGACCAAATAAGTATGCATTCATTTCTAGGCTCTCTATTCTGTTCTTTTGATCTATGAGTCTGTTTTTATGCCAGTAGCATGGAGTTTTGATTACTATAGCTTTATAGTATAATTTGAAATCAGGGCATATGATACTTCCAGCTTTCTTCTTCTTTCTTAAGATTGCTTTGCCTATCTGGGATCTTCTGTGTTTCCAATCAAATTTTAGGATTATTTGTTCCAGTTTTGTGAAAAATGCCATTGGTATTTTAATAGGGATTGTATTGACTCTGTAGATTGCCTTTGAGAGTACCATCATTTTTAACAATATTAATTCTTCTAATCCATAAACATGCTGTATCTGTCCATCTCTTTGTGTTGTCTTCAGTGTCTTTCATCTGTCTTATCATTTTTTGAGTACAGATCTTTTATCTTCTTAGTTAGATTTATTCCTAGATATTTTATTCTTTTCGATGCAGTTGTAAGTGGGATCATTTTCTTAATTTCTCTTTCTGGTAGTTTATTATTAGTGTATAGAAATGCAACACATTTTTGTATACTGATTTTGTACCCTGCAACTTTACTGAATTCATTTACTAGTTCTAATAGGTTTTTTTTGGTTGAGTTTTTAGGGTTTTCTATGTATAGTATCATGTCATCTGCAAGTAGTGAGTTTTACTTCTTCCTTGCCAATTTGGATGCTTGTTGTCTCTTTTTCTCGTCTGATTGCTGTGGCTAGGACTTCCAATACTATGTTGAATAAGAGTGACGAGAGTGGGCGTCCTTGTCTTGTTCCTGATCTTAGATGAAAAGCTTTCAGCTTTTCACCATTGAATATTATGTTAGTTATGGGTTTGTAATATATGGCCTTTATTATGTTGAGGTGTGTTTCCGCTATATCCACTTTGTTGAGAGTTTTGATCATAAATGGATATTGAATTTTTTCAAATGCTTTTTCTTTATCATTGGTATGATCATATGATTGTTATCCTTCTCGTTTTCTTAATGTGGAGTATCACATTGATTGATTTGCAGATGGTGAACCATCCTTGCATTCCTGAGATGAATCCCACTTGCTCATGGTGTATGATCCTTTTAATGTATTGTTGAATTTGATTGTTAATAATTTGTTGAGGATTTTTACATATATGTTCATCAGGGATATTAGACTGAAAATTTCTTTTTTTTAGTGTTTTTGTCTGCTTTTAGTATCAGGATAATGCTGGCCTCCTAGAATGAGTTTGGAAGCATTCCTTTTTCTTCAACTTTTTGGACAAGTTTGAGAAGGATAGGTATTAGCTCTTCTTTAAATGTTTGGTAGAATTTACATGTGAGCTGTTGTTTGTTGGGAGTTGGTTTTTATTACTGATTCAACTTCATTACTACTGATTCATGTGTTCAGATTTTCTGTCTCTTCCTGATTTAGTTGTTGAAGGTTGTCTGTTTCTAGGAATTTATACAGTCCTTCTAGGTTGTCCAATTTGTTGATATATAGTTGTTTGTCATAATCTCTTATGATCCTTTGTATTTCTGTGGGGTCAGTTGTAATTTCTCCTCTTTCATTTCTGATTTTATTTATTTGGACCTTTTTCTTTTTTTCTTGATGAGTCTGGCCAAAGGTATATCAATTTTGTTTATCTTTTTAAAGGACCAGCTCTCAGTTTTATTAATTTTTTTAGTCTCTGTTTTTTTAGTCTCTATTATATTTATTTCTGCTTTCATCTTTATTATTTTCTTCCTTCTACTCTTTTTGGGCTTTATTTGTTTTTCTTTAAATTGTTCCTTTAGGTGTAAGTTTAGTTGTTTAACTGAGATTTTTCTTGTTTTCTGAGTTAGGCCTGTATTGCTATAAACTTCCTCTTAGATTTATTTTTGCTGCATCCCGTAGATTTTGAAACATTGTGTTTCCATTTTCTTTCATTTCAGGTGTTTTCTTATTTCCTCTTTGATTTCTTCAGTGACCCATTGGTTGTTTAAAAGTATATTGTTTAACCTTCATGTATTTGTGTTTTTCCAGTTTTCTTCATGTAATTGATTTCTAGTTTCATACTGTTTTATCAGAAAATATGATTGATATTATTTTAATCTTCTTAAATTTACTGCAACTTGTTTTGTGATCTAACATGCCATCTATCCTGGGGAATGTTCCATGTGTACTTGAAAAAATGTGTATTCTTCTGTTTTGGGGTGGAATGTTCTGTATATGGTTCACCCTTGAACAACAGGTGTTAGAGGCACCGACCCTCTTGTATAACTTTGCAATCCCCTTGCCATATCTTCATTTCCACATCCACAGATTCAACCAACCACAGATTGTGTAGTACTGTAGTATTTATGTAGTGAAATAAATCCAAAGAGAAGTGGACCCATACAGTTCAAACACATGTTCTTCAAGGGTCAATGGTATATCTGTTAAGTCCATCAGGCTTAATGTGTCATTTAAGGCCAATATTTCTTTACTGATTTTCTGTCTGGATGATCTATCCATTGATATAGTAGGATATTAAAGTCCCTTACTATTCAATATTATTGTATTACTGTCAATTTCTCCCTTTATGTCTGCTAATATTTACTTTGTGTATTTGGGAGCTCTTATGTTGGGTGCATAGATATTTACAGTAAGTCCCCTACATATGAACCTTCAAGTTGTGAACTTTCAAAGATGTGAACGTGCATTTGCATGTCCAATCACTTAAGTTAGTTCACGAGTCTGGCGTACATTGTCACGTGCATGCATCCTCTACAAGTGGTTGTGCTTTTGTGTACTTTACAGTACTGTATAGAGTACAGTAGTACAGTATTTTTATTTCAAGCCCAGGATGTCCAGAGGCAAGCATAAAAGCAGCAGTGATGTAGCTGGTACTGCTAAGAAGTGCCAGCTGTTGTACTGTACTACTGTACTTTTCAAGGTACTGTACTGTAAGATTAAAAATGTTTTCTTTATTTTTTGTGTTTGTTTTTTATGTATTATTTGTGTGAAAAGTATTATAAACCTATTACAGTACAATACTATATAGCCAATTGTATTAGTTGGGTACCTAGGCTAACTTTGTTGGACTTACAAACAAATTGGACTTACAAATGCGCTCTTGGAACAGAACTCATTCATATGTAGGGGGCTTATGGTACAAGTTTTATATCCTCTTATTGTATTGATCCCTTTATCATTATATGATGCCTTTGTCTGTTGTTACAGTCTTTGTTTTAAAGTCTATTTTGTCTGATATAAGTATTCCTATCCAGCTTTTTCATTTTCATTTGCGTGGAATATTTTTTTCATCCTTTCACTCTCAGTCTGTGTGTAGCTTTAGATCAGAAGTGAGTCTTTTGTAGGCAGCATATATATGGGTCTTTTTTTTTTAATCCATTCAGATACCTTATGTCTTTTGATTAGAGCATTTAGTCCATTTATATTTAAAGTAATTATTGCTGGGCATGCACTTATTGCCATTTTGTTAATTGTTTTCTTGTTGTTTTTATAGTTCTTTTCTGCTCCTTTTTTCTTCTCTCTTACCATAAGGTTTATATAGAATAACGTATGTGTATACCAGTCTGTTTAAGTTGATGATCACTTAAGTTTGAGCTCATTGTAAAAGCACTGTAGTTTTACTACCCCCTGCTATGTTTTATGTTTTTGATGTCATATTTTTACTTTGTGTATTGCTTGACTAATTATTTTAGATATAGATGATTTTACTACTATCTTCACTATATGTTTGCCTTTACCAGTGAGATTTTTTTCTTTCACAATTCTCTTGCTTCTAGTTATGGCATTTTCTTTTCCATTTAAAGAAGTGCCATTAACATATCTTGTAAGACCAGTTTATTAGTGATGAACTCCTTTAACTTTTGCTTGTCTGGGAAATTCTCTTCTTCAATTGTGAATGATAATTTTGTTGGGTGTAGTATTCTTAGTTGTAAGGGTTTATTTCATTTAGCACTTTGAATATTGTGACAGTCCTTCTTGGCCTATAAAGTTTCTGCTGAAAAATCAGCTGATAGTCTTATGGGGGTTCCCTTTTATGTAACTAGCTATTTTTCTCTTGCTGCTTTTAAGATTCTTTCTTTATCTTCAACTTTTGAAATATTAATTTAAATGTGTCTTGGTATGGGTCCTTGTGGTTTCCCCTTGTTTGGAGCTCTCTTTGGTTCCTGGACCTGGATGTCTGTTTCCTTCACCAGGAAATTTTCAGCTTTCATTTCTTCAAGTAGGTTTTCTGTCCCTTTTCCTCATCCTTCTCCTTCTAGGACCCCTATAATGTGAATGTTATGTTGGCCCAGAGGTCCCTTAAACTACCCTCATTTTTTAAAAATTCTTTTTTCTTTTATTTTCTTCCAGTTAGGTGATTTCTACAACCCTTTCTTCTAGATCACTGATCCTTTCTTCTGCATCTCTAATCTGCTATTCATGGCCTCTAGTATATTTTTCATTTCAGTAATTATATTCCTCAGTTCTGATTGGTTCTTTTTTATATTTTCTATCTCTTTGTTGAAGTTCTCACTGAGTTCATCCATTCTTTTCCTAAATTTGGTAAGCATCATTATGACTATTACTTAGAACTCTTTTTCTGGTAATCTCTAGTTCATTTAGTTCTTTTTCTGAGGTTTCATCGTATTCTTTTGTTAAATGGTATTCCTTTGTTTCCTCATTTTGTCTAACTCTCTGTTTTTGTTTCTATGTATTAGGTACATCAGCTACATCTCCAGGTTTTGAAAGAATGGCCTTATGTAGATGGTGTCTAGTGGGGCCCAATGGTGCAATCCCCCCTCATTATTAAAGCCAGGTCTTCAGGTGTATACTCTGTGTAGGCTGCATGCACACACCTGTTATGGTTGGGCCACGATTGCTGCTGCTAGACAGGATTGGCGCCCAGGTTGGCTGGCTTTGAAGCTTGCATGCAACTGCTGTGGATGTCCTGGTGGGCACTCGTCCTCAGCCTGACTATCTATGAGGTCTGGCCAAGACTACTATAGGTCCACTGATGCACAAGGCTGTCGCTCAGTGTGACTGGCTGTGAGGTCTGTCTGCAACTGTTGTAGGTGAGCTGGTGTGCAAGGCTGGACCCTAGGAATGGAAGCCATTTTGGAGGGGGTGCTGGTGCTGGCCAGGGCCACCTGCTGGATGGGGCAGAGCAGGGTTTGGAGTGTCACTGGTGCTGGCTGAGATGGCCTGCTGGGTGGGAGTTTCTTTGGAGGGGTTAGCCCAGGTGGATGGGTTAAGCATGGTTGGTATTCAGAAGAACACCAGGGTGGGTTGCAAGGTATTAGCTAGGTTGGTGGAAAGTTTAAAAAAAAATGTCTGCCAGACCCAGGCCATCTAGGTGGAAGGAGAGTAAAAAAGGAAAAATAAAATGTTCTTGTTGGTGCTTCTGTCCCTGGAGAAAGTTCCACCGGATCCCTGAGCCTCTAACACATGGCCTAAAATTAAGCAATGAATCTCTCCTCCTCATATGACCCAGGCTGCCTCTGTGCTCAGACTGAGAGGAAGTGAGTTTGTATGGGAGCCCTTTAAGAGCAGAATCTTCCTTTTCCCTAGCTCTCCAGCTCTCCCGGAGGTAAGCTCTGCTGGTTTTCAAAGCTAAACATTATGGGGGCTCATCTTCCTGGTGCAGGTCCCCTGAGCTGGGAGCCTGAGGTGGGGATCAGAACCCTCGCTCCTCAGTGGGAACCTCCAAGGTTGTGATATCCCTCCTGCTTGTGGGTCACCACACTGGGGGTGTAGGTTCAAACTAGACCGCATCTCTGCCTGCTCCTACCCATCTCAGTGTAGCCTTTTCTTTATATCCTTAGATGTAGAACTGTTTTGGTAGTCTTCAGGTCATTCACAGAGATAGTTGTTCCATATGTAGTTGTAGTTTGGTATGTCCATGGCAGAAGGTAAGCTCAGGCTCTTCCTACTCTTCCATTTTTTTTTTTAATTGAAGTATAGTTGACTTACAATGTTGTGTTAATTTCTGCTGTACAGCAAAGTCATTCAGCTATACATACACACATGCACACACACACGTATACACACATTCTTTTTTATACTTTTTCATCTTGATCAGGAGCCTATTTGTTATCTCTTGAAACCTATTCCTGTTATGGAGTTGGTGATTAGATTGCATTTGCCTACCTACAATTGAATAGTAATTGGTAAAATTTTACAATCGGTAATTGGTGAAATATTACAACAGAAAGAATTTGATAGATTATTTGAGTTTACAGATGCTGGAGTTTGACTTGTAGAAGCAGTTAACTGATCTCAGAGGAGCAACTGTGAGTCATACTTGAATCATTTTTCGGCAAATGTCCAAAGGTGAATTGCTTCTTTTCTAAATGACTTTAGTTATTTATATCATCTTCTGTGGTGGATCATAATTACTTTAATTTGTTTTGAAAGAAAATGATTAATAACTACTGCCAAAAATATATGATGCATAAAGTGTATTTTACATCATATGGAACTTTGAAACTTATATATTCTTCATAAATGGCTCTATATTATGAAGTGTGGTTGTTATAATAATTTTGCTTGAAGAATAGTTAGTGTCTGCTATTTAGAAAGAATGAAAGCAATAATATCACTCTTGGTTGGATAGGAACTCTAGGAACTTTCTAGATCCAAACATACAAGTTGCCTTTTATAGGTCAAGGTGGTTGAATATTAGAAATTTTATATGGTTTAACCTCAACTCTCCAATTGCCTTACTTGTCGTATTTGTAGCACCTGGAGGAACCTTTTATTCAACATATACAAGAACAAACTCATGATCTTCTTTTGCAAAGCTGCTGTCCCTGCATTAGGAGATGTACCATTGTCCATTCAGTTCAGTAAGCTGGAAACCTATGCCCCATCTTTTATACCTGATGCTGTGAAATTTTGTCCGTGTCTTTGTCTAGGACTGCTTTCTATGCCCAGCTACTATAGCTTACTGTCATTTCCCCAGATCAGGGTGTGCAATGTTTCTTGCTACCATCAATCCTCTGTACATATTGCACTCCCTATTTGGAACACTCTCTGTGTACACCTGTCATGTCTCTCCTTTACTACGTAAATTTCTATTAATCTTTCAAAGTCCTTCAGCTTTAGTACCTTGGGAAAGCCTTTACGTTTTCACTAACATATGTCAGATTCCTTTTTTTTTTTTTTTTTGGCGGTACGCGGACCTCTCACTGTTGTGGCCTCTCCTGCTGCAGAGCACAGGCTCCGGATGTGCAGGCTCAGCGGCCATGGCTCACGGGCGCAGCTGCTCCGCGGCATGTGGGATCCTCCTGGACCGGGGCACGAACCCGTGTCCCCTGCATCGGCAGGCGGACTCTCAACCACTGCGCCTCCAGGGTAGTCTGTCAGATTCCTTTTAATATCTCTCCTGGAACTGTGTTTTTTTTTTTTTTCTTTGTAATGTTTGCCTCAATTTTTTAAAAGGTATTTAGTGGTATTCTTCACATAAAATAAAATTTATTCTTCTCATGTGGATAGTTTGGTGAGTTTTGTTAAATGTGTAACTACCACTACAGTCAAGATATATAACATTTTCATCAGAACAAAAAGTGACTCATGCCCCTTTGCAGTCAATCTCCTCTCCTATCCTTCAGCCTCTGATTTCCATCCTATGGTTTTGCTTTATTCAGAATGTCATGTAGACAAAATATATAGTGTATCACTTTATTGTCCAGCTTCTTTTACTTAGCATAATGGTTTTGAGATTCATTTACATTTTTGCATGTATCAATAGTTCATTCCTTTATTTATGAGTAAAATCTCGTTATATGGTATACTACAATTTGTTTATCCATTCAATCCATTCATTTGTTAATACACATTTGGGTTGTTTCCAGGTTCTGGCTATTAGTCATCCGTATGTTTTCCAAATGGGCTATACTATTATTCTATTTTGCACTTCCACCAACACTATGTGAGTGTTCTAGTTGCTCTGTACCCTCACCAGTGATTGGTATCATAAGTCTTTTCAAATTTAGCCGTTTTAGGGGCTTCCCTGGTGGCGCAGTGGTTGAGAGTCCGCCTCCCGGTGCGGGGGACGCGGGTTAGTGTCCCGGTCCGGGAGGATCCCACATGCTGCGGAGCAGCTAGGCCCGTGAGCCTCAACCACTGAGCCTGCGCGTCTGGAGCCTGTGCTCTGCAACGGGAGAGGCCGCGACAGTGAGAGGCCCGCGCACCGCGATGAAGAGTGGCCCCCACTCGCCGCCAACTGGTGAAAGCCCTCGCACAGAAACGAAGACCCAACACAGCCAAAAATGAATATTAAAAAAAAAAAAAATTTAGCCATTTTAGCAGTGTAGTAATATTTTATTGTGGTTATTAATTTGTGTTTTCCTAATGCGTAATGATGTTCATTATCTTTTCATGTGTTTATTGACATTTGTATACCTTCTTTGGTAAAGTATTTGTTCAAATCTTCTGTCCACTTTTCAGGCATTGTTTTCTTACTATTGAATTGTAAGAGTTTTAAAAAATATATTCTGGATAAAAGTTTATATTTTTAAATTAGATATTTGCTTTGTCAAACTGTTTTAAAAAGTGTACTATTTTACATCCCTGCCAGCAGTATATGAGAGTGCTAATAACTCCACTCCTCGTCAACACTTGCTATAGTCATCCTTTTTAATTTTAGCCATTAATAGGTGTGTGTGCATGTGTGTGTGTGTGTGTGTAATAGGCTTTATTTTTCAGAACAGTTTTTGATTTACTAAAAGATTTTGATTTATTGAAATGCAGAAAGTTTCCATATACCCTGCACCCAGTTTTCCCTATTAATGACATCTTACTTTAAGATAGCATATTTGTTATAATAATGAACCAATATTGATTCATTATCATTTATTAAAGTCCATACTTTATTTAGATTTCCTTAGTGTTTCCCAGATTCTAGGATGCTATCTAGAAAACCAAATTAAGTTGTCATGAATCCTTAGGTTCCTTTTGGTTGTGAGTTTTTTTCCATTTTGTTTCTAATTTTCATTTCTCTAATAGCTAGGAATGAACATTTTTACATATGCTTATTTGCCATCTGTGTATCTCCTTTGGTGAAGTGTCTGTTCAAATCTTTTGCTCATTTTTATTGTTTTTTTTTAAATTATTGAGTTGTGAGAGGTTTTTTTGTTAAAAATTCTGGCTACAAGTTTTAAATCAGATTTTTTTTAACAAAGTTTTACTCCCAGTCTGTGGTTTGTGGCTTGTCTTTCCACTTCCTGAACAGTATCTTTTGAAGAGCAAAAGTTTTCAGTTTTGATGAAGTACAATTTATCAATGTTTTCTTTATATGGTTCATGCTTGTTGTGACTTTTCAATAAATCTTTGCCTAACCCAAGGTAAAAACACTTTTCTCCTATGTTTCTTCTACAAGCTTTATAACTTCAGTTTTTATATTTAGATCTTTGGAAGTTTATTAATAACAATCTACATAACAATTTGAATTTTGATTTTATGAAATTGAACATGTTTTTCAGACCAATTTTACACTCACACAAGTAAAATGTATATACAGTAAGTCCCCTACATGTGAATGAATTCCGTTTTGACAGCACATTCATAAGTCCAATTTGTTTGTAAGTCCAACAAAGTTAGCCTAGCTACCCAACTAACACAATCAGCTATATAGTACGTACTGTAATATGTTTATAACAGTTTTCGCACAAATAATACATAAAAAACAAACACAAAAAATAAAACATTTTTAATCTTACAGTAGAGTACCTTGAAAAGTGCAGTAGTACAGTACCACAGCTGGCATACAGGGGCTGGCATCGAGTGAACAAGCAAGTATAGTTACTGACTGGAGGAGGGAGGGGAGGATGGGGATAGTAGAGCTGAAGGATCGTCAGCACTAGGAGACAGAGGGCAAGCAGCAGTTTCATTCATGCCTGACATTGATGGCACAGGTTCTGGTTCCTTGCTGGAACCAGATGCACGTTTGCATCTTTGCAAGTTTGTAACTTGAAGTTTCGTATGTAGGGGACTGACTGTATTTTAAATTTTCAATGACTCAGTATTCTTTCTTTTACATCTCACAGTTCTTGGATTGCCTATGACACTAAGAGTTCTTTCCATGTCAGCATTACAATTCAGTTTCTATTTGAAATATGTAAATATTGTGTGTCAGTCAGAGTTCCTTGGTTGCAAGCAGTAGAAGCCAGAAGCCAACTCTGCTTCTATTAGCTAAACAGGTAGTTTATTGGAAGAATATGAAAGAGCTGAAGAGCCAGGCTTTAAATAGAAGGAACTAATTAGCTCTAAAGGGTCTTGGAAGTATGAACTGTTCCATTGTCTTTCTTAGTCATTTCTACTGTAATAGATGACCTGAAACCATCTCTTTGTCTTGAGTAGGGTAGGGGTGGAGGAATAGTCCTTTGGCTACTTGCCTCACAATTAAAACTGATGTCTAGCAGGGGCTGGGAAATGAAAACTGTCAACTGGCTTAGCTTGTTAAGTCGGTCACGTGCTCACCCATTGGCTAGGAAGGGTGTCCTGATCAATAGCCCTGTCAGACTATATTCAGTGGAGGAAAAGGTCCTTCCCTAAAACGAGTTTTGGGTGCTAATACTTAAAGGAGGGATGGATTCTGGGCAGCCCCAAACAACAAATGTTCTTTCTATATAATGTGTTGCCTTGAAACTCTCCTTCTCGCTTATATATATGGGTGTGTGTGTATTTCATCCCATATATGGAAAACAAAATGATGCATAAATAGGTATGTCTAATGAAGTAATTAGTTTGGCCAAAATTTGTCACTGAAAAACCAACTGGTAGTTCAGATTTAAGAGAGAAAATACATGGTACTAGAAAGAGAAAGAAATGGAATCTAGGACAACTATATTCTAGTTCCTTCTCTGTATATAAACTAGCTGGGGGATCTTAACAAGTCTTTTAATCTGTTTGGGTCTCAGTTTACTTAACTATAGAATAAAATTATTAAAATATATTATGTCTATGTCTCTTCCTGCTCTAAATTCTATAATTCTAAGGCTGTCATCTGTGTGAATATTAGTTGTTCCAGTGTTGAGAACAGTAGTTATAACAAGAAAACTGAATAACACAGACATACATACATAGGCATGCTAGGTTGCCAGACAAAATACAGGAAACCCAGTTAAATTTGAATTTCAGATAAACAACAAATAATTTTTACTATGTCTAAAATTATTTGTTGTTTATCTGAAATTCAAGTTTAACTGGGTATTCTCTATTTTTCCTTGCTAAATCTGGCTGCCCTAAGACAGACAGACACACACACACACAGAATCAAGGAACAGGAAGAATTACAGGCAGGTTCTTGGATTAGTATTGTTTATGCAACTCCTTTTTAAGTGAATCTATAGCAGCTTCAGTATAATTTTTCAGCTGAACTCAGGGGGTTTTCTAGATGAAATAAAATCCTATCCCTTCATTATAGGACTGTCTTGATTTAATCTCTTTCAAGAAATAATGATTTTTAATTCAAGAAAATATTTCTTATTGAACTTCACAAATGAATTTGCTAAATGTCCTATCATCTACAAGCTCATGCTAATTTTTCACCTGGAGCAGAGAAGTAGTTTTCCAAGCAGCTTAATGGGTTGCTGACTGAATGAGTATTTTGCCTTGCTGAGAGTTGAGGTTGACTCTATCAATAAAACCCATTGGCTTTTTTAATCGCCTATGTTTTGTGCTCCTGTACCTACTAATCACTCCAAAGCTGCTTATCCTTCATCATCTTCGTTTTGATGGATACTTTATATGATAAATCCAGACCTTCAGCACTGAGTAATCACTTGGGGATTCCTGCTTACGAAGGTTCAATAACTATACAACAGTGATACTGTTGATATATGAGCTCTTTTTCTTTCATGCTTTCCCCACTGCATGTACCAAAATGACACAATATACAAAGACAGAATATGTCTTCGTAATTTGCAATTGCATATTTTAACTTTGACGTATAATGCATGGGAGCTTAATCTGAACAAGGACTTCTCATTTGTAAGTCATATTCCAGGTATTCGGGGGCGTGCATGCTTTTAAAGACAAAATTTAATTTATCAACGAGAGTAAATTCTCTTTTGTTGTACCTCTAATATGGTAGGTTAGTTTAGTAATCTCTCTTAACTCTCAAAGCCTCTCTATGGCTTTGCTGTCAGAAAATGTACTAGTGTAAAACTGAAGTAGTAGAATGAAAAACACCTGATCGATTGGTTGCTTAGATAAAAGAAATGAACACAAAAGAAAATCGCTTGATTGTATTGAGACCCAAGTGAAAAGTAAATGAATTTTGTGATAGTGATGTGGAGATTTTATAAATCATATAAAATAGAATTTCCCAGTAGTTTGGTAAATAAATGGAAAATTCCACAATTCCTTCACTAAATTTATTCCCAAAAATCATGGCCAGGAGAAAATGCTGAGTCACATATTCATACATTTCCTAAACATATTTAGTAAAATAGATTTCTTGCTTATCTAAACTTCTTCCCAGTCTATGAAGAGCTTTTTATTACATATTCTCTGGAGTCCTAATTTTTTTTCCTGCTCATGCATTTAATAATGTCTACTTAAGTCTGCTTTGTAGCTTTAACACTGAACTTTAGTAAGCATTCTGTTTCTACTCTCTGCAAATTTAAATTTTTATAAATATAGCTTATGTTTTATTTTTATTATATCAATTTATCTGGGCATGTATCTCATGTAGGACAGACTGAAAAGAAAAGAACAAGAACCTTATTTCTCATCCTTATCAAGCTGTGTTGTTTCATGTCCTACAAAATGGCCTTACACTCTGGGTTTCCCTCCTAAGATTTTCATGATCTAATAGAATTGCTTCTTGACATTTCCCCTCCTTTACCCCACTATTCACATATCAAAATTTATCTATTACCATGAGTCCCATTAAATCAAAACCTCACTAAATAGCTGGTTGAAAGTTTATTCTCAACTTTATCTTTTCTGTCTCCACAGAATTTCCCTCTTCTGCCTGATTTTCTCTCTTGCTCGGACTACTGCAGTAGGCTTCTAGTGGTCTCTCTGTTGCTGCCATTCCTCCTCCATACCCATTCTCCAAAAGGCACCCAGGAATCATTTCAGGGCCTACAAGGCCCCATGTGAGCAGCTCTTGCCTGTCTCTCAACTGCAAAAGTATAATTTTCAAACAATTATTTAACTCATTAATGAGGAAACCAGTGAGATAAAAAGTTGGTTCAGAGAAGGATGTAAGACACAAATGTATCAGTGGAAAAATGATCAGTGGAAAAATAAAAGCAAAGAAAGTTGGAATAATAATGCTAAGTTAGGTATAGCATGGGTTAAATACTACAGAAAAATAAAATCATAGCCTTTGGGATTATTTGCGGTACCAGGAAGAAATCAGTTTATCAGTTTCTGGTAAATTAATATATACCTTTACAGAGATAAAAAGTCCCTGGTTTTAATCAATGGTAAATAGTGAGTTACAACCCCCAAGAGTCAGATGATTCTTAGGCAACTTGTTAAATAATACACTAGTATGACTACAAACATCACATTAGTCATCTTTTTGCCTTACATTCTTAATTTTCAAAACTTGTCTACCCGTACTCTCCCCTTTGGTCACCAGGGTTCTTGCTACACTAACCTACTTTCCATTTCTTTAGGCTTTTGTGCTTACCATTCCCTGTGCCTGAAATGTTTGGCTACCTCATTCTTCAGGTCACACCTCTCAGACGGTCCTTATCTCAGTGTTCTATCTAAATCCCTTTCCCTCACCTACATCTGATTCACTCTGTAGGTCATCATCCTTTTCCTTTATTCCACAGCAGTGGTGAAAATCTGAACATATATATGGGTGTATTTGTTTCTTCACTAAAGTATCAATATAAGCTACATGAGGGCTGACACATCATCTTTCTTGTTTGTTACTACATTTCTCTTGCCAAGAACAATGGCTACTCATGATGGGTGTTTGATAATTACATGTTAAATTGATGAATGTCTAAAGACTTGTCATAATGTACTTTCTAAGATTTTCAGATTTTATTCAAATTTCCTCTGAACAAGGGCTGCCATGTGTTCTTCTAAAGAAAGCATTAGATTTAATGGGAAATAGAGGAGTTTAAGTACCTGATACATTGGACCTTGAAGGTCAGAGCTTCAGGTCACATGGTCTAAGCCTGAAATCCTTCCTGAAAATACATTTCCAAAGGTCCCATCCCACAATCAAAATACCCTCTCCTTGATTATATATATATATATATATATATATATATATATATATATATATATATACACACACACACATGTTCTCATATATAACTGTCAGTTATCACAGTGGCTTATAGTCCTTGTTAAAGGTGCGGGTTTCTGCCCTCCTCTACCCTCAGGAGAGATCTTGATGCCATAGTTTGCCTGAAGCCCAGGAATCTTCATTTTAAATAACATCTGGAGATTCTGACATTGTTGGTCTGTGAACCACATGTTGAGAAATACTGGTCTAGGAAATCCAAATATCCAGTTGTATGCCTGGGTATTTGCATACTACTTCAAGGTTAGCCAAACAAAAACCTGGGGAAACTTGCTTTGGGAGTTTGGCTCCCAAGCACAAGGTCTTACGGTGATCAGTCACACATTCAACAGGATCAATAAAGGTTCCGCAATTACTTAGACTAGGATGAGAGGTTTGCATAGTTTGCAAAACTTAGCTAAAAGCTACACTAGCAATAAGCTGGTGACTATAAAAATGAAAGAGTTTTAAAGTTTGAAACTGCTCAAGGGACCTTATTTATGTTCTACAGATTGTCCCCCATGGATTTTAGTTTCCAATTTGAAGATGTTAAGGCAGTTCTGTAATAAATTTTGGTAAAACAAGGCAAGTCCTTTGAATGGCTACTTGTAAAGTTTCCTCTTTTTTGCTGTTCACATCTTGGTTCACCCAAGTTCAGATGGACAGATAGCCCAGAATAATTTACCAGCTTTAGCAGGAATCTGGATGATCCCTGTGACTTTCTTGCTGGGGGAGCATACAGAGGAAAAGATACCACACATTCATATCCCTGTTTCCACGCAGACTGTGAGGTGTCTCAGCTGATGTAATAGGAAAAACTAAAGGAATGCATAATCCTGCTCAAAGGAGATTTTATTTTCAATCAGCAGTGTCTAATATAAAATAAATAGGAAAAAAAGGGTTAATTTACCTACCTTGTATATATATTGGGCCTAGACTGACCTGGAGTTGAAAAAGAAGACATTGGATGCTCAGAGAGGAGTGAAAAGTCCCAAAGGACAGCCTAGGAGCATCTCCTGTCCCTGAGGTACTATACTTTCTGTTCAGCCAATGAAAGACCCACCTTGCCAGTTCTTATTCACTAGCTACTTCTATAAGCTGTTATTGGAGCAACCATTTTGGTCAGTCAGGTAGTCTGTTTGGGCAAACAACCAGTGTAGATAACTTTGATTCACTGAATTGACTCGATGTTTCACTAAACTTGGATAAATCTGGTGGATGTCTTGTGCCTTGAGGACAAACTTTGAAAAAGGAAGAAGTTGCATTATGCAGTTGAAAGGGGACTAGGTTGGGATATGGTGTATGTAGATTGTTGTTCCAGTTTTGATACTGACTAGATCAATGATTTCAACTGTATTCTGGATAGGGTCCTGGAAATGCATGTGTATGGTCAAAGAGAGCATTTCTTAAAATCTAGGTGATATGGTGTTCATATTTCTGTTTGGTTCTGTTGGTTTGCCAGTGACAAGTAGTTGGTTCTGAATTTATTAAATGATCTTAAGACAGCACTTTAATAAGTTATATCTTCTCAGGAGACAGTTTTTGTATTTTCTTCCAATCTGTCAGTAATCCCAAGAACAGGATTAATTTGCTTTGTGCTCAGGTAGACAGAATTAGAAACATGATCAATGTGGTGGTTACCGAAATAAAACTTGACTTTCCCTCAAAATAATAGTCTACATTCTCTTGACTTGGAAGGAAATATTCCCCCAAGAAATAAGAAAGGTTTTGTACTTTATAAAATCCAGAGAATTGAAATGAAAGGTAAAACATTTTCATCATTCTAATAAAAATTAAGTGTTGGGAGCAATTCAACACATTAAAATGTTTGGGATTCAACACATTAAAAATGTTTGTAACAAAATTAATGAAAGCAAAGGTAAAAACAGAAAGAATGTCAAAAAACCAGGGAGATATAAAAACCATGGTGCATCACTGAAAAATAGCTCCAAACAGAGGATATGCTTAGTTAAGACAATGAGTGGTCAGCAAGACTCTATTTCTTCTACTCGTTTCCCCTCCCTTATAATTTCTTTCCTTCTGAGCTTACAGATTCCATCACAAAGTAATCAAATTTTATGTCTCTAACACTTTAGCTTTTAGTAGCTTCTGCAAAGTGTGAAGAGGAAGTAGGAGTATACAAAAATTAGCTCTTTTACTTTGTGTTCATGCTTTTGGTAAGATCACTACTGTGAAACCAGAAAGATATTACAGAAATTCTCAACTGTCCCCTGTCTATTTGCTGTCAAAAAAAAAAAATGCTGTGTGCACACACACCATACTGCAAAACACATACCACGCACACTCACACACGTTAGTAGGCTAGCTGGAGGTCCTCAACATGCGGAGGGCACAAGAGGGAATGGACGGTGCCACTTAAACTGGAGAGTCAGCTAAGTGGAGATAGGTTAAGAAATCTTCTGGTGTATATAGATAGGTTTAACAGACTTTCAGCCAAATGTTTGCTGAGACTTTGAGAGAATAAGGCACAGGACAGGTAAATTTTAGCATAAGAGTGAGTGATTGTGAGCAGGTTTAGGGAGTTGCCTAAGAGGGAAATTCAGCATAGGAAGTTAGCGTGAGAATCCCTGAAGAATCAGGGGCTGCAGGGCAGGTCTTTATAACAAATCTCTACAGAGAAGAATAAAATGCAATTGATTGGCAGCGCTACACAGCCAACTGCACCGTGCAGGACCACATCCATTGCCTGGGTAACCGTACTTTTCCAAAAATGCTGTACTACAACTGGACGGGCGGTTATAAGTGGTCTACTGCTCTGGCTCTGACCATCACCCTCGGTGAGTTTGGAGCAGACTGTTTCTATCTACCTGGGCCAGTGGCAGGAAGGCCTCGGCAAGCTCTTCAGCTTTGGGGGCCTGGGAATATGGACGCTGCTCGACGTCGTGCTCGCTGCTTATAACCTTGGGGAAAGCAGCTTAGTGCTCTGATTTTAGTTTTCTAAGATGAAGCTACTGGGTTAGAAACTTTATAAGTCCCTTTCAGACCTACTTTTCTGGGAGTCTAGGAGAGAGGTGTAACTATCTGATCAAATTTCTCAGAGAGCTTCTCCAGAACAGTGGCACATTAAGAAAATAGTTTTAGATGAAGTATACAGAATTCAGATTCTGTAATTGATGAATTTTAGCATTTTGTCATTCCCATGCCCATTTTCCTCTTTCTTCAGTTGTGAATATAAAGATTATTTTATATCTGACCATTTGCTATCTGTCCCTCCATTGTTTGTCCATACCTTCCTCTTCTCTTCATACATTGAAGTTGAAGCAGTTTCAATATTTGTAGGCAGGAGTCCAGACTCCAGGGCTTGAGGGCCTCTGAACAATGAGGGCCGTTCCTGTTTCTAGTGGTGGTGGACAACTTCTGCTTCCCTTGCATCAGGTGCATGTTACCCTCAGAAGGTCTTGGGAAGATTTCTTATTGTTCTCTGGATTAATATGACCACTTGGAAACATTTTAGATCATACATGTGAACTTCCTAGAAGTGATTTTATGCCCAAATTGTGTTTCTGACTCTCTGGCAGTTTGAGTTCAGTAAGAATAGTCACAGAAGTCAATTCTTCATGGGACATGTATTCATTTACATGTTCTGGCATGGGTCCCTGGCCAAGATGGCAGTAATGTCCTTCCTCACCACATGGGGCTCTCTGGGGCCATAAGCAGGCTGCAAGCTGTTGGTCTTTCTGTACCTGCTGTTCATCAGCCTTGTCACTGGAGCATTGATAGGAATACTCTTTCACAGAAAGCAGCAATTCCAGAGGGGAGGGAGAGAATTTCTACCCATTAGCCATTTCCAGGATTTTTAGATGATAGTTTGTTGAGTAGGATACAGGCCATGTACTTTATGAAGCTCCTAACTACTGAGATTTCAACTGACAAATTAACTAGGGGATTTTCTTAGTCATTAACTGCTTGACTGGTTGTCTGAGAGTGCTAACTGCTTTGAACTTATTCTTGATGACAGTTCTGTTAAGCTGTGACTCATCATGTCTCTAATGTCTTCATTCTAGTACAAAATGCTCATATAAAGTCTGTACAAAGGAAAAGTCTTTATATGAGGAAATGGTAGTATTTCAGCAGTCAACTTAAAAAACTACCTTCACATATTATACATGATATGATTTTAAATACAAGAGAGAAGGAAATGTATTAATCAAATAAAATAGCCCCTTTCCAATAAGGGCAAGCTTAAAACTTGGAATGATAAAATCCTTAAGAGGCCAAAATCTGGTGGCCCATTTATACCCCACATCTAACCATAGTGATGATAAAAAGAAGACAAATGTTTGATCTTGGGGCCAGGGAGCAAGGGGTATGGTGGCTTGAAGCAGGACCGTGTTCCTTGTCTTCTTTGAAGAAAGAATTCAGCAAAGAGACAGAGATTGTGAAGCAGATAAAACATGTATTAGAGGCAAAGTATATGTGGAAGAACACATGGTTTAACTCAGAGTGAATTGCATGGAATGGGGGTGGCTTAGGTTGCTTGTATGGGGGCAGTCTTCTGGATTGTCTGTGGCCAATCATCTTGCTTTTGCCCATATTTGGTCTTGACTCAGGGCACTCCTTGATATGTATGTGCATCTTTCAGCCAAAATGGATTCCAGCGTGAGGGTTCCTAGGAGGTTAGCAGGACATATTATGGGCTGGTGCCCCCTCCCTCCTTTGACCCCTGAGGACTTTCTCTGTGCAGGTATGGGCTGGGAAATTCTCTTGACCACAAGAATGAGAAAAATGTTGTTGCTTTGTCTTTTACCCAATCAAGACTCTGTTGCTGCTGTTATCTTATCTCCAAGTGTCAGCAGGAGATGGGTTACAGCTGCTCAGCCTGGGGCCCATCTATCTTCTACTTCACTTCGAGTTAGTTGTGTTATTGTTTTTAAATATTATCTAAAAACAATACAACCCTTAGAGTCTGCACTTGAATGGTATTCTCACTTCCCCTCACCTTACCTCCACTTCATGTACTCCCCTTCCTTGGTCATGGAAGAGACATAAATTTGAGAAGTAGCATAATTTAAGCATGCCTTTCTTCTATAGGATGCTTCCTAACATGTTGCTTTTTAAAAAAAGAACTCAATTCTTCACAAAGAAGAATTGGAATTTAAAAAGTGAGACTCAGAGAGATTAAGTAACATTCTCAAAGTCAAACCACCAGGAAGTAGTAGAGTTTAGATCTGAAAGAAGATCTATTTGTCTCTAATGACCACTCTTGTGAATTTACAGATTTATATTAGTTTTCTATGAAGTCTAATAACATATATTAATACTATACATTATTGAGCATTTACTGTGTGCCAGTAATGGTGTTAAGTATTTCATGTATATTATGCTACATAATTCTCATGGCAACTGCCTGCAGTAATATAAATACTTCATTTAAGAGGTTAAGTGACTTTTCTGTGGTCATATGGGTAGGAAATGGCAATGCTTTAGAGCAGTGCTATGGAGTCATGTGCCACAGCTGCCAAATCTTAGGCCAGTTTTCTGAGATAAATTTCATACACAGAACTGGACATATTCATATATGACCCTGACTGCTGCCATCAGGACTAAGAAACAAATGACAACTGCAGATTTATACATTGTGTGTGTTTTTTAAAAAATGTGTTCCTTCTGTTTTAATTGTTTCAAAACAATTCAAAATTTCAGTTTATTGAGTGACTGACTAGATCTGGCTTGCCATGGGGCAAAAAACAAGACTGCGATGGCCAAGGTATTGGAAAACCAAATATAGATCCTTCTGATTCAATCATCTGCTAATTGGTCTTTTCCTACCTTAGAATCAGGCCCGGTTTTTCCATCTACATTTAAATAACACTTGCTGACCTGATACTTTCTGTAGATCCTGATATCTTATGATTATAGGAAGTGTTTATACATTTTTAAATGATGAATTTTGGGTCACAGGGTATAACTACGACCATTGTGGCAATAACAGCTGCCTTTGGGGAGCTGAATCTCATTAGTTTCTTTTGTGTCAAAAGAATAGACTGAGGCATAGAAAACTATGACAGTTACATTCTAAGACTTTGAGAAATCAAATGTGTATTGAACATGTTAACTGTGGATTTCTTTGAAAAGCAATTTACAGATAGAATTGAAATCCCAGCTGTGACATGCACTTCTTCATGTGGAAAATGCTTTGCACTACTCTCAATCTTGTTCCAAAAGTTATTCTTTAAACTGGCAACTGAATAGTTGAAAAACTTTTGGGTCAAATTGGACTGATCTTAAATGATAGATGGACTTAACCAAGCTTGGCTCATTTATATTATACTTGCTTTTAGTGAATTGCTGAACAGTGAGAAGCCTATCAATGTGCTGAATCAGATAGTGATCCCCACAGGAAAAGATGCTGGAGTTTCACAGTGCAGTAAAATCTCACACAGAACTGTGCAGGGCTCAGCTGCACATGGTTGCCACCCACACAGCTCATTCCAGCTCTCTTCTTTGCCACACAGTCCATTTATGGGCAAGCCATTCTCGTGGCTCCTGGGAGATTGGCACACAACCACTGAATCTCACAGCTGGAGATTCTTCTGGAACCCATCTGTGTTAACATCTAGGTTTGAATCTTTACTCTACCAGTTACCAGTTCTCTGGCCATGGGCAGGTCATTTAGCCTCTCTAACCTTGTTTCTTCCCCAGTGAAAGGGATATGAGTATTTATAGAATTATTATACAGATATAGCACAGTACTGGACAAGTAGCAAAGGCACAATAATTGGTAGCTATTATTACTGTCCATAGGCAGAATTCCTCTTTACTCTAACCTGGGGAGTTTCAATATTGTTCCATTATTAAATATCATTGGAGAAGGAGATTCCATTCATCTCTAGGTAGCTCATTGCCATCTTTAACTCATGTTTACATTTGTTTTCTTGTGCCACGTTAAAGATTTAAGACAAATTATCATCACTCTGTGGGGAAATCTCAAGAGCTAATTACTTATTATAGTTAAAATGTTAAATTTTACCCTGTAAAAATTTCTCAAGCAGTTTTTAAATGCCCACAAACAATTATTTAAGAGTTTGAGCTACAAAGTTCTGAGGATCTGGAATAACACACATTGCCTGTGACATTTAGAACTGAGATATGTTAGAAATAAACATAGTTGATGAAATCCTGACTCTGAACCAGTTTGTGTACTCAGTAATGTGGATACAGAAGTAAACTAGGCATGGTTCTTGACTGCTGTTGGGCAAGCTGGCAGTCCAAGCTACCCAAGGCCTTGGAGAAACTGGACTTTTCCTTTTACTCCACTATCTTACCCCAGCCCCTCCCATCCCTTTTTTGCATCCCAGAGAGCTTGAAGTCAGGGATAGAACACTTCCACGAAACTGGCTGACAGATGTCTATGGGTCTAAAATACTTGATTTAATTTCCAATGGTGAATTTCTAACCTCTTGGGTGACCAGGCAAACAGCCATTATCTGACACTGACACTAAGAAGTCCCATTCCCCTATACAGGCCCCATAGATCTGGTACCACAAAGACTGCCTGTCCCTAGGTACTAATGAAGGTCAAGAGAAGGCTGAATAAAATGGACAAAGTATTTAGGGCCTCTTTGTGTCGAAAGCCAATTATTAATCATCATTTTCTGAAACTATTATAATAAAGACTGACCTTTTAGTAAAAGTACTTTAAAATTTGATTAATCTGGTTATTTCTAGCTATAGCTACTTATCTCTCCTTAGTAAAGACCAAAGAAGAGAGACTTGTCGTGCTGGCTCTAGAATTGAAATTTAAAGGACTGGGAGTCCTGTGCTTGGAGCCCAGAATAGGCTTTTAAAAATTATTCTTATTTCTTTTTGTGTGTGAACTTGTGATTTTCTATTCTGTCCTTAGTGGTATATATGAGTAAAGACCTAGTTGGAATGATGGACTCAGAGTTCTCTGCCTGAGCAATAGGAAACTTTCCAGTGGGCAGAGTTCTGCTCTTTCTAGATCCTAATAGAGGTCATGTGTTCTCAAAACAAAATCAAATCCCCCCCCCAAACCCCACACAACACTTGCACTATTTTATAAAGCCTTAAACTGCCAGATAGGAAAGGGGAAAGGCAAGGTTTAGAAATACTCCAACTCAGTGGCCTTCAAACTTTAATGCTCAAAAATCCCCTAAAAGAATTTTTAAAAACATTCACGTGTTTTTATTTTTTAAATATTATTTTAATAGTTTTAAAATATTATTTTAATATTTACCATTTTGTTTTAAGCATTTCCGAAAATTGATTATCTGCGTGTCCACTGACAGTGTCCTGAGTAGTATATAGATATTGGAAGTCTAAGAAACACAATCCTAATGCCTGCCTGCCCTAAAATAATACAGATCAGAATGATATTATTTAAATAAATTGACTTTTTGATAATGAACTGTGTCAACATTTAAAAGGTCTGGGTAATTAATGAGACAATATTTTCCAAATGAACGAAGCATAATTTTGCTAACTCATGCCTGGGTCAAAGATCAATTTAAATGGTAAGATTTACCAAAGGATTTTAATGTAACAAAGTACAAAAAGCTCACTGATGTGGGTTCAGATTCCACACTGCAACTATCCTTTCACTTGTTGAATTTTAATGAAGTATCAAAGAAGATCCACAGTTGTCTGGCAAAGTAATTAAAATACTGCTTCCTTTTCCAACTGTGTATCTGAAGGAGACCAGGTTTTCTTCATCTATTTCTATCAAAGTGGCATATTAAAATAGAGTGAAGGCAGAAGCAGGCGTGGGTATCTATATGTCTCCTAAGTCAGACATTACATAGATTTGCAAAATTGTAAAACAATGCCATTCTTGTCACTAAATATTTTGGTTTGGGAAAATATAGTTATTTTCATAAATATTCGTTGTTTATGCTAACATATTATGAATTTATTATTATTTTAAATGAGTTCATAGATAATTTTTTTATTTCAGTTTTAATGTCTAATTTAGAAAATATCAATATATAGAACTCATCTAAACAGAAGCTCTTTGGAGTTCTCAATAATCTTTAAGAATGTGGAAAGATCTTGGGAGTTCCTTGGCAGTCCAGTGGTTAGGACTTGGCGCTTTCACTTCCGTGGGCCCAGGTTCAATCCCTGGTCAGGGGACTAAGATCCTGCAAGCCACGTGGCACAGCCAAAAATTAAAAAAGAAAAAAAAAAGGAATGTGGAAAACTCTTGAGACCAAAATGTTTGAGTACACCATTCTTATTCTCTCTCAATGCAGTGATTCTCAATCATAGCTGCACAACTAAGTCAGCTGAGGACCTTTAAACAATTCTCACACTTGGATCCCAACCTCAGAAGTTCTGATTAGCTGGTCTGGGTTGTGGCCTAGGTGAAAAGATTTTAAAACCTTGAATCTAATGTGTAGCCAAGATTGAGAACCACTGCCATGGGCTACATCCTGAATGGTCACTTTAGGCATAAATACCCACAAAGTCACAAGAACACATTTCCCAGCATCTCTGTTTCCAGAGTATAAGGATGGACTTGTAGCCCTTTTTGGTATCCCTTGGTAACTCTCGTTCCCTGTTGCTCCTGGAAAGCTATGTTTTACAAGTTGTGTAGCTCGGACTTCCCTGGTGGTGCAGTGGTTAAGAATCCGCCTGCCAATGCGGGGGACACGGGTTTGATCCCTGGTCCGGGAAGATCCCCCATGCTGCGGAGCAACTAAGCCCGTGTGCCCCAACTACTGAGCCTGCGCTCTAGAGCCCACGAACCACAACTACTGAGCCCATGAGCCACTACTAGTGAAGCCTGAGCGCCTAGAACCCTTGCTCTTCAACAAGAAAAGCCACTGCAATGAGAAGCCCACACACCGCAACGAAGATTAGCCCCCGCTCACTGCAACTAGAGAAAGCCCACGCGCAGCAATGGAGACCCAATGCAGAAAAAACAAAAAAAAAAAATTTTTTTTTAAAGTTGTTTATCTTTGATCTCCCGTACTTGGAGTGATATTTTCATAAACCATTCTGGTTTCCATTTGCTTGACCTTTTTCATTCACTTATACATGTATTTACTTAATAAATACTTTTAAATGGGCTCTTTCTTTGGTCTGTGCTTGAACTGATAAAAGATAAGAAGGTAGTTATGAGTGATTGGAAATTAACTCGGTTATGCTAAGAAATATTAATAGGATGGGTTTTGATTTAAACAAGGGTTAGAGGCATTTGCCCGGGAAGAGTGGTAAGTTCAGAGTGCGGGAATGAGAGACCAAGTTCTGTGCAGTGGCAGATAATTGCTTTATTTAAAGTTGTTATTTATCACGTAAGGTTTTTCTCAAGACTCTTAATGGTTATATGAATTAGTGTCCTAATGCCTATATTTCTTCTTTCCTGGAATGTCCTTCTTTGGACACGCTGACTTCTGTTTATTTGCAATAGCAGCAGTATGTTGTCACTTCTAATAGTTAGCTGCTAACCAGAGCAAGAGTAATACTATTCTTGTACACATGGGTCTTGTTTCACTGTGAACAGCACAGTTCTCCCCTACCTTCAAAACACCAGAGCGACGTTGCTGAGGAGAATATTTCCTATGGTGTGGTCCTTTGTGATACCTTGTATTGACCACCAAGTGTCACTCTTGCTCTTTTTGCTATTGAAAAAAAATGTTTTTACTGACAAAGGGACATTTATTCTTCGTTCTAATCCTGATTCATAGATTCTAGTTCAAATTGTGAGTGGTTGCATCTTAACCAGCTTCCTTGTTTGATATCACTTGAGCAACTTAAGGTTGGTAGTCTGGGTCCTGCTGTTCGGGTTAATGGCATGAAGAGAAAATAGCAACAGTGGGCTGATATGATGGATGTGAGACTTTGTGCCCCATTCACCTGGGCAAGCTGGGTTGCCCAGCTCATTTCTCATCTTGGAGAAATCACTCTGACAACCCTCTGTGCAGGTGACCATTCAGTCACTTGTAGATTCCTGTTGATAGAGATGAAATGCTGAGTTATTTATAGAGTTAAATAACTCAGCATCTCACTGAAATAATTCAGTGAAATAAATAAATAAAATAATGAAATAAATAAGTAACTCAGTGAAATAAATAAATAACTCAGTTATTTACAGCAGCAGAACCATATAATTTCAAGGGGGTAAAACATGATTGTGAACTCAATTTTCTTACTTGTGTAAGGCCAGTTACAGAAGCAAAGTATAAAACACACTATTGAGAAATGAATGTATTGTGGTAAGGAAACATACTCTCCCAGAATCTCAATGACAAGATCCTGTAGTATGTGGCATTATAGTTCTTTCTTTTAAGTTTTACCCTATAGATGTGGAGGGAGGGAGGAGACAATAAAATTGGATGTTAGTGAAACAGATTTTCACAGTTGATGTCAATGTTGATACCACTTTGATGTCGTCTGGGCCCATAGGTGGGAATATGTTTTTGATAAATATGTATACCAGTTTAGAATTTCTAGAGTGTACATTCCAAATTCCATGGTCAATAGATACAAAGTGATATTTTGAACCCCCTGAAAATGAGTTAATCCCATTTCAGTTTTTCACATCTGTGGTCTGATCTTCTGAAGTTCATAAAGCAGGGCTAGAAGACGCAGTATTGGATCCACCCTGATTTAGTAAGGTCCAGGGCTGTGATTGAGAGATTAGATTCTGTGCTTGCTTACTGTACCTCTGTGATTCCTTAAAAGTTTCTCTTTTTTTTTTTTTTTTTCTGATTTTGAAAATTGCTTTTATTCTGTAAGGTAACATTTCTAATTGTTTAGCAGATAAATCTTCAAAACTCAGTGGTTTAGATAATTGTTCTATCCTAGCATGGTCCAGTGACGTTGGCAGGGAGTATTAGCTTTCCTGGAGCCATTCAGGAATGCAGGTTAAGTTCCACCCATACCGTCTGTGGCTCTTGTATGTTCATCAGAAGATTTGATGTCAGTCCTGCACTGTCTTGACATTTAACTTTATCAGCAATAGCAGAAGGCAGCAGGAGGGTGACAGTTGGGTCCACTTGATCATAACTTCTAGTGTCAGACTGATGAGTTAGTGGTTACAGCACTTGCGCTTGAATAGGTTACTTATGTTGGTTTCTTCTCCTCCTCTTTCTCCTCCTCCTTCTTCACAGTAGGACTTAAAACAAACTCAATGGGAGTCTTAGCAGTGGGAGTTTTTACACTTCAATAGTTTCACACCTTTTAGGACAGTGCTCCTATTAGACACTGGCAGATTTGTTGATTGAAGAATTTCTGAATATTCCAATTGTTTGTGTTTAGTATTTCCATCAGATAAGAATGTTTCTTTAAGAAAAATCACAGATTTTATTGGGGCAAACTGAGGTAAGTTGAAACTAAAGGCTGGGATAAAAATGGGAAAATATGCTCATTGACACCCTCTCCTCCAAAATCCTACTCAATAGGCATTAAATTTTATTATTACATGCACATCTCTTCCTTGCTATGTGAAAGGAAGGATGAGCATGATGTAAGATGCTTATAGTGTAATGTTGCTGGCTCTTATGGAAGCCACATTGCATCATGAAATGAACATGGATTTTGAATTCCTACAGTTCTGGGAGTTGACTTGCGGTTCTGGCACATATTAACTACTTGACCTTAAGCAAGTAGCTAAACCACTCTAAAACTTTGTCTAGTTTTAAAATGAAAAATAATAGCACTAACTTTCCAGGGTAATAACTTCCAGGGTTATAATTGAAAAGTGTGTGTGTGTTTTTGAGAGAAAGTTGGAGTGCAAGAGAAGCATTCAATAAAGAGTATAAACAACTTAATGATGATAAATACTCTTTTGTTCTCCTTTAGAATTTGCTAAGCCATACTCCCACAAACGAAAAAGAAAATGAAAAAATTTAAACTGCCCTGTGAGGTAACTAAACTCTAGCCATTCAGTAAAATGAAGGAAGGTGGCTGTCCTGAAATAACAATTGTTAATTGATGTACTAGTTTCTTTTTGCTGCTGTAATAAAGTACTGCAAACTTAGTGGCTTAAAACAACACAATTTTTATAGTAACTCAAAGAAGATTTAAATTAAGTGGCTTCAAGAAACAGATCCTCAACGTGGTTTTCCTGGATGACATTTCTCATATGTCCAAGTATTAAAATCTACTGGAATAGGGGAATGGGGGAGCAAGGATCAGGGTAACCCATAGCAAGCAGTGGAATCAGTTACTCAGGTAACACTGTGGGATGGAATAAAGTGGAAAGTGAAATTTTGTCACTATAGCAATGAAGTGATTATAAAGATGGTGGAATCATCAGCCTTCTTTAATATGGTTCTGGAGAGCATACATAGGGAAAATTAATGGCCATGGACATCCAGTAAAGAACACACATGGAAAACTGAAAGATCTCTATGAAACCTTTGAAAGAATGCTTTGTCTCCTAATGTTTCAGGGCAGATAGGACTATGGATCAATCCCAGGACAGATTATAAGGCTGCGGAGTTGAAGACATCACTCAGTCTCTTACATTAAGGTAAGGGCATTAGTGGGGAAGAAGAAAAATATCCTGAGAAATAGGATAGAGACATTTGGACTGACCTAGGCAAGACCAAAAAGCTTGAACTTCACCAAATTCCCTTTGCCTGTTGAGGGACTTCCATAAAAGCCTTTCAGTGGCTACACTTGAGACACTAGCCTCCCAAACTGATGCCAGTTCTCTTCAGCTGTGAACCCTACCAACTTTTACTGCCTCCAGGGCAGTTACAAGATTTAGAAACCAGCATAGCTAGGAGGATTAAATAGAAGGGCTGCTCAGACCTGAGATAACCTATAGACCAAAAGCATATAAGACTTCTGCAATTCACATCAACAGGAGCCTGGGGCGCATGTGGCGGTGAATTCTAAGGGTGTTTGAACAGGGGGATGAGATATAAACCTCAAGTGGCCAAATGCATTGCTATGGGTTTACCACCAAAGAGTGAAGATTTGATGTGCTCTTTCAAGAAGTGGGACCCTGAGAAATTTATCCTCTGCAGGGTTGGCAAATCTAAGCATAAACTCAATGATGGCCTAGATTTTAAAAAGTTGAAAAACTGAAATTTCTCTGGAATACCAGAGAGGTGTGAGTCTGATGACTCGGGGAAGTGGGAATGTTGGAATGATCTATTATTTGCAACCTGCTAAGCCACTCTTAACTGTACTCCCTGATAAAGCCTAATGGATGTTCTCTTCACCAAGAGATTAATTGCATGCATTGGTCTGCAACAATAAAAGTACATTTTTAGTTTTTAAGCATAAAATTTTATAACCGTAAAACTTCCTTCCTAAGTCCTCTTGTAAAATTTTCAAATAGCATTTGTTAGCACATTTGTCAAAACAAACTGTGGAAATAATATTACAATGCATGGGAATTATTTAGAATACCAGACAGAGTAAGATGTAGAATTGATGGTCATAAGATATGACACAAGCCAACAGCCTTTTATAAAAATAAGATATTATTATTATTATGTTATCCTCAAAAATAGATCCTCAGTAATGTCTTTTGATAGGATGAACTTCAACAATTCATGTTGCAAAGGCCACCTATATTAAGATTTGGTCACTGTAAATTAAAAGATCACTGTGAAAGCTCTATTTTCTTTTTATTTAATATAAGAATGCTGAACAATTGTATATCAGTTTACTTTCCAAAAGTAATTTTAATATATATTATTTATATGTTATAGCACACCTTTATTTGTAAATGCATAAAAATATAGTTGTAATTTAATGACTACTCATAATGAAAATTCTTATGTAACCATCACCTGGTTCCCTTTACTACATCTCTCAATAGTCATTCTGCCTGGCTGACTCTTTTTGAGTCTTCACTAGGGATTTAGGCTTGGCTACATCGTCATTGTATAAACCTTGTGGTACTCTATATCTTTCTCTACCCCCTGCCCTTGCCTTTGTAAATGGCCATTTTATGAATCCTCCTCACATTACCCTAATTTGGTGCCATCACCTTCTTGCTGGTTTCCTGCAATGGGTGATATCACAGCATGTTTGTATACTGATGGGCATGATCTGGTAGAGAAGGAAAACTTGATGATGAAGAAGAGAAAAAAAGATACTGGCAAGAGAGAAGGTCTTAGAGATGAGAGGGGATGGGAAGCAGTAGCAAGTTTGACCTTAGTAAGGAGCAAGGAAAACCCGTCCATTGTAGCAGGAGGGAGGGCAGAATTTATGAGTAGAAGTGCAGGTAGGTTGATGGATTTGTTGTCAGGCAGGGGCATAGAAACTGTTTTTTGGTTGTTTCTAATTTCTCAGTGAATTAATAAATCTTAAGTTCGTTAGCAAAGACTTCTTAAACAGGACATTAAAAAAAAAACTAACCATAAAGGAAAAAGTGATAACTTGAACATCATTAAAATTAGATGGGAAGAAAATATTTAAAATATATATAAACATTAAAGGATATGTATCCAGAATATATGAAGAACTACAAGTAAATAAGAAAAAGACAAATGACCCATTGAAAAAATGGGTAGGATACTTGAACTGGTACTTGACATAAAATGATATCTCAATGGGTAAACACACATGGGAAAGTGCTCAATATTGTTATTCTTCAGAGAAGTGTGAATTAAAATCACAGTGGGGACTTCCCTGGTGGTGCAGTGGTTAAGAATCCACCTGTGAATGCAGGGGACACGGGTTTGATCCCTGGTCCGGGAAGATTCCACATGCTGCGGAGCAACTAAGCCCGTGTGCCACAACTACTGAGCCTGTGCTCTGGAGCCCGCGAGCCACAACTACTGAGCCCGCGTGCTGCAACTACTGAAGCCCACATGCCTAGAGCCCGTGTTCTGCAACAAGAGAAGCCACTCCAATGAGAAGCCCGCACGCCGCAACGAAGAGTAGCCCCCGCTTGGCGCAACTAGAGAAAGCCCGTGTGCAGCAACAAAGATCCAATGCAGCCTAAAAGTAAATAAGTAAGTAAATAAATAGTTATTTTTTTTTAAATTAAAAAAAAAAAATTAAAATCACAGTGAAATACCACTACACTCAAATAATGATGGCCAAAATTTAAAAGAGTGATAACAACGAGTGTCAATGGAGAGTTGAAATTAACCTGGTAGAGTTTAGTCAGTTGAGTAGTACAGAAGGATGGAGGTAAGGGAATTCAGGATATGGACCAAGGAAGTGATTGTAGGAACAGCATAGAATCTAAGCAAGTGAAGTGGTGAGTACATGAGGAGGGTGATGGATGGTGAAAAGATCAGTGGTGAGACTTCCTGTGCCTGAAGAATTTTGGGAGTCTTAACACACTGCTCGTACTTAGTACTAAGAAATCACCATCTCCTCATCTTGTCTCCATGAATTGCACCTCAGGGAGATAGTATATTTAGTCCAATGTTTCCAGGATGTATAGGAGGAGATATCCACAAAATGTTTTCTTTCCCTTGAGGATACTTCTGTTCCCATTGAGTAGATGCATGCCTTTAAAATGTCAGTCAGTGTAAACTCAACATTAATCTTATTGTGCAATCTTATATTTACGTAAGTAAAGATATTCATTTCACAGGAAAGCAGCTGCGCAGTAACTTCACTTCATGATGAAAGTGTGACAAACTAATGGGAGGTGACTCTTGGAATGGCAAAACTGTCTTCAGTACTCATTCCATATAAACATAATTTCACCTGATGTTAAAAAGTGAATGAATAATTTATATAATAAAGAGCTACTTTAATTATTGTTCTGAAGAGAGTCTCATGGTTGTTAGACAAGCTGCCAGGCTAAAATATTGGCTTTTAAATTATTTCACCCATTCAGCCAGGAAAATGGTTTCACGTGGGTTTTTTTCTTCCTTGAATACAATAAAGAATGAAAGATAGCCAGCCTGGCTCATGAATACATAATGAAGAGTGACTAAAAGAGATGGGTCTGGTTGCACCTCAAAGAGTAAATCAACTGTAAACTATCCCCAGGTTAATTTTCTGCTCAGTGAGGTGCCAGTTGTGAGTCTGAGGCAACATATAAAGACTCTCACTCTTTGGGAAGACTTCGTGCCCTGGCAACCTACAGGGTAGGTGCAAATGGTGTTCTTATCAGGCGTCACCTCTAGAGGGTGGGCACCCTGGCTGCAATGTTTTGATTATTTTCTATTTTCTTGAATTACTTTGCTCTCTTCCTCTAAAAAAATTGTGTGTGTTTAGCAGTGCAGCTGAAGTTCATTTTCTATAAGGACTGCTTAAATAGATTCCACACTATTTCCTTCTTCCCAATTAATATCTCATGCTTTATCACTCCTATTATTAATCTGTTATGACTCAGAATCAATCTGTTATACACTTGTTTTATTTCTAGGTTTCAATTTTATACCATTTGTTTCCCCAATTACATTGTACAATTTTCGAAAGTCAGGGCATTGTCTGGATATTTCCCTCACTATGCATATCACAATGCCTTGCATTCAGTGTTTTTGTTTAAGAGATACATGGGTAGAAAGATGGGTGATGGATAAATGGATGGATGGATGGTTGAGTGAATCTGCAGATGGCTGTGCACCAGTCACCTGGTTTGGTGAATGGGTGAGTAAAGGAGGAGAAAAAAATGGATATATCTGGCTATATTCTTTTTGTTTGTTTTTGCTTTTATGTATAATTGTAAACTAGCTGATTTCCCAGTGAATTAAGTATTTTGAATCCAAGTAACAGCTGTAAATCAAGAAAGGCTATATTCACTGAACATTAAGTATTTTAACAACAACAATGACAAGGCAGCTATCTATATATTTCCAAATACTTTGATGTTTAGTATCTCCAGATACCTTTATGTTTTGTTTTTGCAGTCAAAACAATCAGCTCAGTGAAACTCTCATGGCATAAAATAGTGATCCCACAAAAAACAAGTGCTGTTAGGAGCCTCAAATGATCCCACACACTTTAGGAAAAATCAGATTAGTGGCAATCATAATATTTTATAAAATATTGCTTTTTGTTATAAAAGGAATGTATGCTCATCAAATGTTTTACATAATATAAAAACTTTAAAGAAAGTCATGACCTATAATTTCAACACTAAAAGATAATTGCTGAGAATATATTGCCCCATAACTGAAAAAAACTTGCTCTCTCTCTGTGTTGGTGTCTGGGTGTACACATACACATGCATGCATGCTATTTTGAAGTATAGGTTGGGTGTGAGGGCTCAACCATCTATCACCCTGAACCAGAACAAGGAATCAGAGACTAGGGAGAGAGAAAGCTTGCCTCTCCTTCAGTCCTGTAGCAAAGATTGTTTTTAGATGCTGCTCTTTCCATAGTCACCTATCATCACTTGCCTGCTGTTTTTCCTTCAGGGAGTCTTAAAACTTGTGATTTGCACCTCAAAATTATTGGTGAGGCAAACTTTTACCTCTACTGCTGATCTTTGCTTCTTCCCGGAGCCAGGAAGAATACAGCTCCAGGACTTCCCTGGTGGCACAGGGGTTAAGAATCCGCCTGCCAATGCAGGGGACATGGGTTCGAGTCCTAATCCGGGAAGATCCCACATGCCGCAGAGCAACCAAGCCTGTGCACCATAACTACTGAGACCACATGCCACAACTACTGAAGGCCATGTGCCTACAGCCCTTGCTCCGCAATGAGAAGCCACCGCAATGAGAAGCCCATGCACCCCAACGAAGAGTAGCCCTCACTTGCCGCAACTAGAGAAAGCCCATGCACGGCAACAAAGACCCAAAGCAGCCAAAAATAAATAAATAAATTAAAAAACAACAAAAAAAGAATACAGCCCCATCCAAAATCTCTTTCCTAAATGGGCAACAGAAAGGCAGCAGTGGGAAGGTTTCAGGCTCAGGCACCCAGGCTGCCATCTTCCCAGAAACCTTGCTCAGGATCTTGTTAGAATGTTTTCTCTGTTTATTATCAGGTAGGCTAAAAATATCAGTAATGTGTTTATTAAAATGTTTTCACCTGACTGCTCTAAGTTAAGCTAAGACACCAAACCTACTCTAGATCCTGATATGGTTTCTTCTTGAAACTCTCCTTCCAGACTTGACTCAACTTGAGGCAAAGATGGCAGAGTTGACAGTGCCCCAAGGGGTTGTAGGCAGAGAAATCCTGTTGCTTTGCACTGAGATGAGGTACCTTGTGTTAGTGAGTCCACACTCGTTCTGCTTGTCACGTGACAGGCCAGTAACTTGGGAGAAGAGGTGTTGGGGCAAGGAATACCGACTTTATTTAGAAAGCCGGGAGTCTGAGGAGATGGCAGACTAATGTCCTAGAGAACCGTCTTCCCCAAGTCAGAATTCAGGCTTCTCTTATACTAAAAGCGGGGGGGGGGGGGGGGGGGGGTGGTTGGTTGTTCCAAAGCTCTTGGTGTCTGAATCCTTTGTTCTTACAGCTGTCCACATAGGTCAGGTCACGTTGTTCCTGTAAACCTCCAACAAGACAGATGTTATTCTCTGTTCTGCAACTTTTAATCTCTATATGAATGGAAAAGTGCTATACCTTTAAATGTCAGAGCCTTGAGAATGGGCTATCCTGTGTATTTCAGGCTATAGGCAACAGCTCTTAACTTGAAGCAAAAACAATCGAATACAAAAGATGAAAGTAAAAGAGACAAATCTAATACGGAGTCAGGTTTCCTCTTCCCTATTGCACTAGAAGGGATCTCCTGATTTTTGTGACCCCAGTGTGACTGAGGCAGCATGCCTTAATGGGCAAAGCTGCTCCCCTTTTCTGTGGTTTGGAGACAACTGCTGTCTGTGAGATGTGGAGAGAGGAGACAGCCTCCCAGTACCTCAGAAGAAAGGTAAGAGGTTCCAGTTTTACATGCCTGGCCTGTAAGTGTGGAACATGCTGTGCCTGCAGGTTTGCCACAGTAGAGAGATCCCAACAGCCTGACTGCACAGTATGGAAGGAAGGCAGGACTGTGAGCGGGTGAAGAAAATTTACAACCTGTTCATTGGAAGAGCAGGACCTAGCTGATCAGAACAGACGGCTCCCAGTGAACTAGAACTGATGGAAGAGAATTTAAATAAAAACCTATGGGAACTCTCAAGGAGATAAAACAAGAGCATTGAAAGTACTCAGGGAACAAGATACCAATCTTTCTGCATTTCAAAATTGAATGGATGAACCTCAAAATAGATGATTTCTTCTGAGCACAGAATTAGTACCTTGAAAGAAATATCTCACAACAGAAAGCCAAAACACAGAGGTAGATATCATGTAGAACAGGGGTCCGCGGCCTGTTAAGAACTGGGCCGCACAGCAGGAGGTGAGCGGCCGGTGAGTGAGTGAAGCTTTATCTGCCACTCCGCATTGCTCCCTATCACTCGCGTTACTGCCTGAACCAACCCCCCGCACCCCACTTCCGTGGAAAAATTGTCTTGCACGGAACCGGTGCCTAGTGCCAAAAAGTTTCCTGATGTAGAAGACGGTAAGATGTTTGGAGGATAGCCCTAGGAGAATTATGCTGGGTATCCTGAATTCTAAAATACAAGAAAAAATATTTTTAGATTCCAGCAGGGAAAGAAAAGATGCTCTTTATATATGAAAAAATATCCAAATAGCTTCGGATATCATGTCAGCATCACTAGAAAGTAGAAGACAATGGAATAAATTAGTGGGTCATTGAGAGCGAAAAACTGTGGTCCAAGAACTCAATTTCCAGTTGATAAATCATTTATCACTCATCTATGAGAACAGTATGGTAGGCAGAATTGTAAAGATGTGATCCCAGCATTCCTCCCTTATTAGTCAAACACTAATCTAGATACTGATGTGAAGGGATTTTGCAGATGTGATTCAAGACCCGAGTTAGTTGGCCTTAAGATATGGAGGTTATCCACATAGGTCTGACCCAATCAGGTGGGCCCTTTATAAACAGGAGAGTTTTCTCTGACTGGTAGCAGAAGATAAAGTCAGAGATTTACCCCATTGCTGGCTTTGAAGATGGAGGGGACCACATGCTAAAGAGTGCGGGCAGCCGTTGGGAGCTGAGAGTGGTCCCTAGCTGATAGCCAACAAGAAAATGAAGACAGCCCTGCTGTACACTCACAGGGAACTGAATTTGGCCATCACTCTGTATGAGTGAAGAAGTGGATTCTTATCCAGAATTGCCAGATAAGGAAATATCTTGGACAACACCTTGACTTTGGCCTATGAATCCTTAAGCAGAGATTCCAGCCAAGTTTCCCTGAATTTCTGACCTATAGAGTTTTGATATAATAAATGTTTTAAATTGTGGGGTTTTTTTCCCCCAGTTTTATTGAGAAGTAATTGACATACATCACTGTCTAAATTTAAGGCCTACAGCATGGTGGTTTGATTGTGAAATGATTACCACAGTAGGTTCAGCTAACATACATCATCTCATATAGATACATTTTAAAAAAAAGGAAAGAAGAAAAAAAATATTTTTCTCCTTGTGATAAGTACTCTTAGGATTAACGCTCTTAACATCTTTCCTACATACCATACAACAGTGTTACCTGCAGTCACCATGTTGTACATTACCTCCCCAATAGTTATTTATCTTATAACTAGAAGTTTGTACATTTTGACCACCTTCCTCTAATTCCCTCTCCCCCTACCCTCTGTCTCTGGTAACAACAAGTCTGATCCTTTCTTCTATGAGTTTTTTTGGTTTTTTTTCAGATTCCACATATAAGTGAGGTCATACAGTATTTGTCTGTCTCTGTCGGACTTATTTTACTTAATGTAATGCCTCTAAGTTCCATCCATGCTGCTGCAAATGGTACGATTTCCTCATTTTTCATGGCTGAGTAATATTTCATTATATATATGTGCGTGTGTGTGTGTGTGTGTATACACAGACACACACACACACATATATATATTTATCACAACTTCTTTACCCATTCATCCATCCATGGACACTTAGGATTATGTTCACTTATTGGATATTATAAATAATGCTGCTGTGTACATGGGGTTGCAGATATCTTTTTGAGTTATTGTGTTCATTTTCTCTAGATATATTCCCAGAAGTGGAATTATTTACTGGATCATATGGTAGTTCTACTTTTAATGTTTTGAGGAATATCCATACTGTTTTCCATAGTGGCTGCACCAATTTACATTCCCACCAACAGTGCACAAGGGTTCCCTTTTCTCCACACCCTCATTAGCCTTTGTTATCTCTTGTCTTTTTTTAATAGATGTTTATTGGAGTATAATTGCTTCAAAATACTGCATTAGCTTCTGTTGCACAACAAAGCAAATCAGCTATATGCATACACATGTCCCCCTTATCTCTTGTCTTTTTGATGATGGCTATTCTAACAGATGTAAGGTGATATTTCATTGTGGTTTTGTAAATTGTAAGGTTTGTGTTCATCTGTAATTCAGCAATAGAAAATTAATACAAAGGTATTTTGAATCATATATGTTTTCAGAGAGAGCTCTGCCCCATACCATATCTTGAAGGAAACACTGAAGAAAGTACTCTCATTGAATCAAAATAGAAATTTCAAGATAGAGGAAAGCAAATGTAGAGCCAACAGGGATGAGTACTGAGCCTTTCATTATAGGTGATTAAATGTACATGAAAATGATTGAAATTTGTAAGGTGAAAATTCATGTAAATATTATTGAGTTAACCTGGTACTTAAAATTCTAAATTATCTCAGCAAAATCCAGAACGTGAAAGGGATTGGTGGTAAAGTATCAGCATCTCTTCCCAAATGTTTTACTTGGTCAGTGAGAATAGGGATGGGAGAGCAGAGGGAAAAATCACACAAGACTTTAGTTAAGGAGGTAGAATGAAGAGATGGTTCACTCAGCCAGTAAAAGTGAGGGAAGGAGAAAAGAAGAAACAACTAAATTTATTAAATAATAAAAATAAAATAAGATGGAGGAAAGAAATCCAGGTATATTGGCTGCTGTAATAAATGGGAAGTGCTGAATCCCCCATCGAAAGACAGAGGCAGTCGGATTGGGTTAAAAATCAGTACTTGTGTTATTTGCAATACATTTAAAACAAAGCGATAGAGAAATGTAAAAAGTGAACGATTAAGCAGAGATGTATAAAGCAAACACAAACTCAAAGGAAACAGGAACATACCTGGTGTAATAAAAGGACCTTCAAAGCCAAAAGCATTTAATGAGACAAAAAGGGATGTTATATGGTGATAAAAGTCACAATCCACCAAGAAGATAAAACGACCACAAACTTGAGTCATCAAATAAGAACTGCGAAGTGTATAAAGCAAAAATTCCTTAAAATACAAAGAGATGAAGATAAAAATGAAATGATACCTCTTAATATATGTCTCTTAGAATTTAATGAAACAAGGAGGTAGAGGATTTAAATAATATAACCAACAAAATTGTATGTCTATATTTTATAACTATTTGGAGAGATAAGAACATAGGACAGTTGCAGAACTTTGTACAGTACAATAAAATATGCTTTGCTTTCTCATGCTCATGGAACATGAGCATGAAAAAGCAGGCTGGGTTTTTTTTTTTTAACATCTTTATTGGAGTATAATTGCTTTACAATGTTGTGTTAGTTTCTGTTGTATAACAAAGTGAATCATCTATACGTATGCATATATCCCCGTATCCCCTCCCTCTTCGTCTCCCTCCCACCCTCCCTATCCCACCCCTATAGGTGGTCACAAAGCACTGAGCTGATCTCCCTATGCTATGCCACTGCTTCCCACTAGCTATCTGTTTTACATTTGGTAGTGTATATATGTCCATGCTACTGTCTCACTTCATCCCAGCTTACCCTTCGCCCTCCCCATGTCCTCAAGTCCATTCTCTACATCTGCATCCTTATTCCTGTCCTGCCCATAGGTTCATTAGAACCTTTTTTTTTTTTCTTTAGATTCCATATATATGTGTTAGGATATGGTATTTGCTTTTCTCTTTCTGACTTACTTCACCCTGTATGACAGACTCTAGGACCATCCACCTCACTACAAATAACTCAATTTCGTTTCTTTTTATGGCTGAGTAATATTCCATTGTATATATGTGCCACATCTTCTTTATCCATTCATCTGTCGATGGACACTTAGGTTGCTTCCATGTCCTGGCTATTGTAAATAGAGCTGCAATGAACATATTGGTACATGACCCTTTTTGAATTATGGTTTTCTCAGGGTATATGCCCAGTAGTGGGATTGCTGGGTCATATGGTAGTTCTATTTTTAGTTTTTTAAGGAACCTCCATACTGTTCCCTATACTGGCTGTATCAATTTACATTCCCTCCAACAGTGCAAGAGGGTTCCCTTTTCTCCACACCCTCTCCAGCATTTATTGTTTGTAGATTTTTGATGATGGCCATTCTGACTGGTGTGGGGTGATACCTCATTGTGGTTTTGATTTGCATTTCTCTAATGATTAGTGATGTTGAGCATCCTTTCATGTGTTTGTTGGCAATCTGTATATCTTCTTGGGAGAAATGTCTATTTATGTCTTCTGCCCATTGTTGCATTGGGTTGTTTGTTTTCTTGATATTGAGCTGCTTGTATATTTTGGAGATTAATCCTCTTGTCAGTTGCTTCATTTGCAAATATTTTCTCCCATTCTGAGGGTTGTCTTTTCATGTTGTTTATGGTTTCCTTTTCTGTAGCATGCTGGGTTATTTTTACACCAGTTGTGTGCTTAGACAAATAAAGCTTAATACATTTTAAAATTCAGAAATTTTACAGGCTATATTATCTTACCATAATCTAGTAAAACCAACTACCAGAATTTTAACTATGTGAAAAGTAAAAATTCACTGTTAAAAATGTGTGTATCAAAGGGGAAATCAAAGTTGAACTCAAATATTATCTATAAATTTGCAAAAATGAGAAAAAAAATTCAACCAAGACAGAAGAACATAACTAAAGCTACACACAGAGGAAATTTTATGGTCTTAAAACATATTAACTGGAAAGGAGAGACTGAAAATAAACTAATAGATTATCTAATGTTTAAACATTTTTCCATTTCTGGAATAGAACAACTTCATCATAATGTATATTTTTATATTGTTTCTTTGGCTAACTAATATTTTGTTTAGAATATTTGTATATATTTTATTATTAAAAATAGTCAATTTTATTTTTATAGTATCTGTCACATTTTGATATCAGGTTTATACTTGTCTTATAAAATGAGTTGGGTGGTATTCTTTTTTTTTCCCCATGTTAGAATTTGTTTAAGCTTGTTATTATTATTGTCATTATAACTATTTCTTTTAAGTGCAATGTTTAGTAGCACTTGACCAAAAAGTATGTGGGCTTGATGCTGTCTTTGTGGGAAAGGATATTTACTACTGATTAAATTTCTCAAGCAATTAATGATTTTTAATTTCTTCTTAAATCATTTTGGTAATTTATATTTTCCTAGGAATGTGTGCATTTCATCAAAGTCTTTAAATATGTTGATGTAAAGTTGTTCATAATATGCTCTTATCTTTTAAATCTGTGTTCCATCTAGAGTTCTCTCTCCCTTTTCATTGCTAATATTGTTTATTTATATCTCTTTTTTTCTTGATTAATCTTGGTAAAGATTTTTTTTTAAACTAGGCTTTTCAAAGCACCAACTCTGATTTTGTTGATCCTTTCATTTTATTTATTTCTGATCTTAATATTTCATTTTTTCTACATCATTTGTAATTTTTTTCTTTTTTTCTTTCTTTAACTTCTTCTGCCATTTATCTTTCTCCTACTATAAGCAATTACAGGTGTAATTTTCTTCTGAGCATCACTCTAGCTGTAACTGCAGCTAGAGCCCATAGTATTTTTTAACATTGTGCTATATTTGCACTCTCTTCCTCTCTCTCCCCAACCATACAGACACACACTCGTACACATACATAAATCTGCACACAAAAAAACAGCAATTCCTTATGGTTCAACCCTAAAATGTAAAAATGTATCATCAGTCATAGAAAAATTACTTAATTTTGTATTGATATTAGTCAGATTTCTAAGAGTGTATCCAAAAGCCTGTTTAATTGGGTGTTTGTGTATATGTCCTTCATCTAAGCTCATGTCCTTCTATAATGATTGCAGAGTGATAAAATGTTTTGTCTGCTTGCCCTGGTTTTAGTTTCACTGTTGAAGTTGATATACTATTTTACTAATTTGGATTTTAGATTGGTTTCTGATTTTATGAAAGAATATTCCACAACATTCAACATTCACATTTTCTTTGCTTTGCAGTCCCTCTAATGGTAGCCTATAGTGAATATTCAAACAGTGGAAAAGGCAGCAACCTTGATTGTGTAGTTTTAAAAAAAAATGTAATGTTCTGATCTCCTGGCAAAATTAACACTACTTCACAGAATCACGTGTCAATGTTGCCAATTTAAGGACTTATTTTGCTACTAAAACTTATTTTTTAGAATACCACTTAAGGGATGTGTATAGGGTATATTATGCATATAAATTTCTTGATCTTAATTTTATTTGTAAGAATGCCTCATTGTTGCCAACACGCAGGGCCACAAAGGAGCACTTACAATATGGTAGCGTTACAAGCAAGGTGGATTAGATAGTGGTGACTTCTTTCTTCCATACCCCGGACGCCTGCTAGTGTTTCCTGATCTTGCTTTCTACTTGACGTGGGTGCATTCCTTTGAGCCACTAACATCTCTGTGTTGATTAAACCCTAAGACTCATAGCAGAAGTATACTTCTCCAAATTTTCTGTTTCTCAACTGATTTTTCTGGAATTTAAGATTTGGAAAAACTTGCACATCTGCCTGGAAATGCTGCAGAGGAACTCCCATGTGGACACACTGCCTTTGTGTTTACTGGTCTGTGCGTTCCGTCTCTTCTACAACTCTGACCTTCCTCCTGGCATCATTATTCCTTTGTCTTGGGGCATCTTTTCTCTAGTGAGAGGCTGCTGATAATGAAAATGTCTTTATTCAAACTCATTCTTGACAGATAATATTAATGAGCATTCAATTCTTGTTTGATGGCTACTTTCTCTAATCACTTTAAGGCTATTATTACTTAGTTCTTGTCTTGCTGTTGTTGGGAAATCAACTCCTGGTAGTGTTGACTTCTCTGAGTAGAGAGTAACCTACGTTGCCTTAGACAGAGTGGGGGTTGCAAAACAGCTGTTGCTGATTAAAAGGATTACTGTTGACCTTGGGTCGGGTCCCAGGAAAATGAAAATGATCCCATGTGTCTTTGACTTTTACCTCATTGAAAGGGGCCAATTGTATGGGCCCAGAAGTTTGAACTCACTATTATATACAAAATTCAGGGGTGGTTGTTTTTTAAAGAAATAGAACTAGCAAATGTTAGTTAGCTTCAGATGTTTATAAGAAATTATATTACTGTTTTGCTATAATATAGGTATTCATTACATATGTTAGAGAGGATTTTTATTCATATTTTTAAAAATTAATTAATTAATTATTTTTGGCTGTGTTAGGTCTTCGTTTCTGTGCGAGGGCTTTCTCTAGTTGTGGCGAGTGGGGGCCACTCTTCATCGCGGTGTGCGGGCCTCTCACTGTCGCGGCCTCTCTTGTTGCAGAGCACAAGCTCCAGACGCGCAGGCTCAGTAGTTGTGGCTCACGGGCCCAGTTGCTCTGCGGCATGTGAGATCTTCCCAGACCAGGGCTCGAACCCGTGTCCCCTGCATTGGCAGGCAGATTCTCAACCACTGTGCCACCAGGGAAGCCCTATTCATATTTATTTTAAATTCCTATGTTCTTTATTTCTTTAGTCAGAGTGCATAAGAAAAGAACTAGAATAAATTTTCTATCAAAGTCAAAGAAAATACATAGCAAATGTTCTTACATTTTCATGTAAATTATTGTTGAAAATGTGGATTCAAAGTCTGCTTGGTTTAATATGACACTGTGGCATAATAGATCTAGGAATGGCTCCAACAATTGAATTCAATTATCAAAATACAAGTTGACCAACAAGCTAATAAAACTTAACCTTGTCAAAGCAATTTCTCTAAGTATAAATTAAATACCTACTATCTCACTACTTTAACCAATTAGCAGAGACTACATTTTAGATGAGGCGTTCATTGAATTATACATTAATAACATTTCCTGTGTTGATACAGCATATGCTAGTCTTACTGTAACCCTAGTGCCTTTCAAAGTAAATCACTGCTTTGTAGAAAGTACTTGTTATATGTGTTAGTATTTGATATTCTGCGAAACGTCATTTACTCTCTACTATATTTTTCACACTTGCTAGGAAAGAGTATTTGTCTCTTTTGGGAAGGGTGAAAAATTTAGTTTTGTTTCACTGTCTATTCATATTTGAGGAGGATAATTAAATATTATATGTGTGGCAAGTTTAGTATTTATTTGCAGGATTAGCCTAGTATCTAAAATGAAAAATATTGGTCTGATAAATGTTTTCTCTTCTTAAGATATGGATGATTTTGAGATACAAAAGTAGCAATAATATTTAACTACTATTTATATGACTGAGTCAAGTTATTGTTCTAAGGTTATGAAATGGAGTGTAGAGTGTAATAGCATTAATTTGTTATGCTCAAGTACATGCTTATTCATGCTTATTCATTTTTAAACTAAGTGTTGTGAACCTACCTTACCTGCACTAGGTATTTGGGAGATATGGCGGTAAATAAGAGAACCCCTACCCTCGTGAAATTTGTAGTTTATCAAGGAAAGTCTCTGTAATGAACAAATATTAACTGTTGCACTTAATACAGGTATATCTTCTAGAGCTAGTATTAAAGTTTCCAAATAATTCATATTCTATAAAATTATTTAATAAAACAGGGCTTTATTGGAATAAGCTAAGTTTTGATGAGTTAACAAGAACAACAAATGTTCCTTAGTGATAAGAAGCAACAAATTTGTATTTCTCACTTAAGCTAGATATCCAGAGTTGGTTGGCAAAGGGCATCTGTTCATCTTAGTCTGATGGAGGCAAAATTATCTTATAATGCTGCCATTTCAACTGGGGTCATTTAGGGTCCAATTTAGTAGAGGCAGAGAGGTAGAAATTCTTGTACTGGCAATTAAATGCTTCTGCCCCAAAGGGACATATGTTATTTTCACTCACATTTCGCATGGCCATCTAATTTCAATAGGATGGAAGAGTGCAATCCTCTAGGTACCGAGAAGTAAAAGAACAGAACATTGATGAACAATGGTAATATTTCCCACAGATCGTAAATCTGATTACCAAATTTTCAATACAGTCTTTCTCCCACCCACGTTACACACTCCACCCTCAACAAGGGAGATAATCTCAAATTCTCATTTAATCGTGGCATTAAGATCAAAATCCAGGATTTCTGAATGATCCAAAGTATTCTTCATATCAAAGGATAATGTGTAGTGGTTATCAGATTCAGCTATGGTTACTGTTGATCCTAAGAATTCTGAAGTAAAAATACAAGTTATCTCCCCTGACCCCATGCCACATACCCAATATATAATGGTGAGATAAAGATAGGATAACAGTAATAAACAACCCCATTTATGATGAGAAAAAATAGAAGACACACAAAAGTCACTGGTTCATACATTTTCTAAATTCCACTGGCAGATAACGGTGAGGGCCACACACTTTGGGAGTGAGGACCGCTCATTAATAAGCCCTTGAAAATACTCTTAGGAGGAGATCCCTTGCTCACTGTTGTCCGTGGCCCTTAGCTCCGTCCTCCTAGGAGCCTGCCTTTTCTATTATACTGCTTGGCCAAATCTGAAATAGGTATTGGGGAATATGCTGATACTGGGAACTTTGTAAGTTAATTGATCACTTTCTATGTGTGGGCATCTGGGTGACCAAGAGTCATGTTAAGTCTCAAATAGTCATGAGCTCTTGATTCTTTTATCAGTACAGCTCTCTCAAAAATTTAATAGCATTCTTATCTATTCGATTCTAGAAATTTCAGTCTGCCAGTAGCCACACCCCTCATTCTTCGCAAGGATCCCAAAACTGCTACATGGGCAAAGTTGAATCAACAATATTTTTCTCCACTTTTTGACTAATGGAAGGCACCTTGAGTCTGTTGGCTTTGGGGCAAGAGCCATATCTTATACTCTTTACACTGAGTCATTTTTTTTTTAACATCTTTATTGGGGTATAATTGCTTTACAATGGTGTGTTAATTTCTGCTTTATAACAAAGTGAATCAGTTATACTGAGTCATTTTTTTCCGGTTGAAAAGTTACTGTGTCAGGACTCCCATTTCTGGCCATGATGGCAAAACATGCACCTGATTTAATCTCCCACTTTATACAACTAAAGAGCTGGGAAAATATATGAAACAACTGTTTTCACATATTGGATATAAGGCAGCACAGGACTGTGATTGCTGAGAAATAGGAAACAAATGAATTGAGTTCTAGGATGGCCTAATTTTCTACCTGGAGCCACATTTGGACCAGTGAAGCAGGAAGAGGATGCCAAACAGAACTTCAGTTGCCTCAATAAGTTAAGAAGGCAGAGGTGAGAGTTCAGAGTGTCTGAGGTAGTCAGAAATTGCGAAAGAGTTCTAGAGGGGAAAAAAGATGTCACAGAAAAGAGCTTAAGAAATCTGACTATGAGTTCCCTAGACTCTTTAGCTGGAAAACAATCTGTTTGTGCCTCGGATGAAATTCTGTAAGATCAAGCAAGGGAGCCTCTGGGGAGCTGTGAGCTGAACAGTTCCCAGAACTCACCCAGAGCCACAGTAAAGAGTTCCCGATAATCACTCAGCAGAGACCAAGGAGGGCCACACCTTAGTCATGGGGTTAAACTAGACCTAAAAGTAAAGGCTACTCTACATCCTAACAAATCTTAAACAAAACTTGGAAGGATCCAACTAAACAGCAAGTATAATAACTTAATTGTCCAGCAGAACAAAGCCCAAACTCCTTAAAGGAAGACAACAAAATCAAGATTCTCATCAATATAAACTTCATGATGTCCTGGGTGTGAAAAAAATTTCTAAATATAAAAAAATCAGGAAAATGAAACCCATAATTAGAGGACAAGTCAGTCAACAGAAACAGACCCAGTAGCCAATAAATATTAGTAGAGAAAATGCAGTCTTTTAAACAAACTGTGTTGGCTTTATTATATCTATAAGGAAGACAAATGAATTTTGACTTTTACCACATGCCATACACAAGAATAAACTTGAAATGGATAACTAAATATATATGCTAAAGCTTCTATAAGAATAAATAGGTAAAAATCTTTATGACCTTGGGATAAGCAAAGTTTTTTGATAAACACCAAAAGCATAAAAATCATTGATACATTAGAGTTTATCATTATTGAAACAGCCACTCTTTGGAAGACATCATTAAGAAACTGAAAGTAGAAACTACAGATTAAATAAAAATATCCAACAGGTACATAAAATACACGTAAGAGTTATTTATATATTCTAAATACATAAAGAACTCTTGCAACTCATAATAAGAAGACAAATTGTCCAATATACTAAGAACCAGAGATCTGAACAGGCATTTCACAAGAGTGTGTACGGTGGTCAGTAAGCACATGAAACAATGCTCAACATCATTAGTCATCAAAGAAATGCAAATTAAGTTCACAATGAATAGCACTACACATTAACTTGAGTCGCTGAAATTAAAACTGACAACCCTAAATGTTGGTGAGGATGTGAAGCAATTGAAACTGTCATATATTGCTGGTGGGAAGGTAAAATGGTACAACCACACTGGAAAACTCTTTGGCATTTTCTTATCAAGATAAACAGGTACATATCATATGACCCAGCAATTCTACATCTAGATAGTTACTCAAGGGAAATAGAAACATTTGCCTACACAAAGACTTGTATATGATTGCTCAGAGAAGCCTTATTTATCATAGACAAAAACTGCATACCATCCAAATTTTCATCAGTGTATGAATGGATAAACAAATTGCAGTAGTCCGTGCAATAGTATACTACATAGCAAAAAAACAAAATGACTTTCTGATACACATACCAGCACAGACAAATTTTTTAAACATGCTGGTGGAAGAAGCCAGATGCAAAGGAGTACATACTGTATAATTTTGTTTTATAAAATTCTAAGGAAGACATATGTAATCTATAGTGGCAGAAAGCAGATCAACTGCTGATTGGGGGCCAGGAGTAGAGAGAGATTGGGAAAGGACGTGAAGGAAACCCTTTATGAAGATGAGAATGTTCTGTATTTTGATTGTGTATTGTTGCCAAAAGTCACCAAACTTATAATTTAAAATATATGAATTTTATTGTTCGTAAATACAGTTGATTTATTACATTATGGTTCTTTGTCTCTTAAAGGCATACTCAAGCTTACCCTTTATTCTTCAAAGTCAAGAAAAACTTTTCATTTTGAACTTTACCTCTACAAGACCCTGAATATTTTGTGTTCTGTCTGTTCCACTTTCCCTTGAAAACCAAACAATTCTTTTATGAGCCCAAGTCTTTTTTATTTTACCTTGTCAAATACAGCCTGTGTTAGTCTTCTAAGGCTGTCATAACAAAATACCACAGACTGGGTGGCTTAAATAACAGAAATTTATTTTCTCACAATTCTGGAGGCTGGAAGTCCAAGATAAGGTGCTGGCAGGGTTGATTTCTCTTGAGGCCTCTCTCCTTGGCTTGCAGACAGCTGTCTTTTGGCTGTGTCTTCACAAGGCTTTTTTCTCTGTGCTTCGGTCCCTAGTGTCTCTCTCTCTCTCTCTTCTTACAAGGACAACAGTCATATTGGATTATGCCTCGCCCTTTTGACCTCTTTTAACTTTACCTCTTTAAAGGTCCTATATCAAAATATTGTCACATTGGGCATTAAGGCTTCAACACAGGAACTGGGGGGACATGTTCCAGCCTGTAACTTTCTGCTCTTTCCCCTGCCCCCAGATTCATGTCCTTTTCACATGCAAAAACATTCATGTCATCTCAATAGACCCCAGATTCTTAATTCATTCTAGCATAAGCTCAAGCCCAAAGTCTCATCTAAATATCTAAATCAGGTATGGGTGAGACTCGAGGTACAATTCATTCTGAGGCAAAAATTCCTCTCCAGCTGTGAACGTATGAAGCCAGACAAGTTATGTGATTCCAGAATACAGTGGTGGGACAGGCGTAGTTCAGATATTCCCAGGTCAAAAGGGAGAAATTAGAAAGACAAAAGGCGTGATGGGTTCCAAGCAAGTCCACAACCTAGCAAGGCAAATTTCATTAGATTTTTTTTTTTTCCATTAGATCTTAAAGCTCAGGAATAATCCTCTTTGGTTCCACTCTCTCTGCTCTCCAGGCCCACTGGGGCATAACTCTTTGGCGGGGGCAACACAGTCCTCCAAGGCTCTGAGTCATAGTCTTGCCTTTGAAGCCAAGGAGAAGGTAGCCCTGACCCTGCCTGTGGTGGCAGTGGCAGCCCTACTGATTTCTGAATCATCCTTGGTCACTCTTACCTTTTCTTGAACCACAATGCATGTTGGCAGTCAGATAGCTCTATTGTCCCATCCTGTAGAATCCCAGAATTCTGACAGCTGTCCTTCATTTCATCCTGCCTCTGTCCCCTTTACTTCATACTGGTAAGTGTCCCTGCTGATATAATCCCATCTCTATTCCTGGTTTCTGCTGCAATGGCTGATTAAACCCATGAGTCACACCCAGGATCTCTTTATCAAATGATTTTCCAACCACTCCCTTGCTATTCTTTTCTGAACTCATTTTCTCATTTTTTACAATATGGATAGGCTGAGAATTTTCCAAATCTTCAAGTTCTGGTTACTTTTTGCTTAAAAATTACTTCAATTTCTCTCTTTCCTCTCACATCTTACTATAAGCTGTCAGGAGGAATCAGGCTGCACTTTCAACACTTTGCTTAGAAATCTCCTCAGCTAAGTATCCAAGTTCATCACTTTTAACTTCTACTTTCCACAAAATATAGAACACAGTTTGGCCAAGTTCTTTGCCACCTAGCTGGCACTGTAAGTCTTCACAGGGCCATTCTACCATTCTATCAAGCTCAAGATGGTGGGGAAGATGGTAATACCGGTGAATTCTATGAGCACGGGTCCATTGTCTCACTTCATTTGCTGTACAGTGAGTTCCTTGATCAGAAGCAGTGCTGTGTGGAATACCGCGACAGTGGGTAAGGCATTCTTTACGTCCAAGGATGCTACTTTTGGCAGAAGCATTGCATGCACGGAAGACAAATCCATATCCAGAGTAAGTGTCTCTTCCAGTAAGAACAAAATGTTGTCCTATCCATGGTGGAAGGGATTCAGTGTGATCAAACTGCCACCAGATAACTGGCTGATTATCTTGGGCAATGGTGCCACACTGGGGACTCAGTATCATTCTTTACGGCTGGCAGACTGGGCACTCAGTAGCAGCAATAGTGCAGTCAGCCTTGGCGAGTGGACGTCCATGTTGCTGAGTCCATGCACAACCTTTATCCTTGCCACCATGGCCACTTTGTCCCTGAGCCCATTGGGTGATGACAGGGGTGACTGTGAAAAGAGGCTAACTAGTATCCACAGAACAGGTCATTCTTCCGTTTAATTATTCAAATCCTCCTCTGCTGAGGTCACCCATTGGTGAACATTCACATTGGATACAAATATATTCACATTTTTTTTCCCATTCAGAGAGGTTTATTCACATAAATCGTCCCCAGATTTCCTTGTACCAATCTTCCATTGCTGCTCGTTCCTTGGTGCATAATCTAACCCCAAGTTTCTGCAGGCAACAGTGTTATCAAATATTTTTCCATTGTGTAACATGGACACTATTTTTAAACTTCCATTATCATTATCCGTTACCTACAGAAGAACTACTTAAGCCAACCCCACATATTTTAAGATTTTTGTTGTGACATCATCCTACTCCTCACACCAAACTATGAATTAATCAGGTTAGTCTACGATCAATCTCAGGGGCTTAAAGCAGCAGATATTTATGCTTCATGCCCATTACTTGTCCAAAATGAGTCTTCTGCAGGGGTGCTCTGCTCATCATTGTTGTGCAGGGACTCAGGCTGAGGGAGACCCCATACATGGCTTCAGGGTGAGAGAGAGGTGGAAAGCTTCACAGTGTCAAAGTGGTAGAGAAGTATTATCCTTTTTGTACTCAGGATTAGAGGATGTTAGTGTTAGTGTACTTAAGTATTTTCTACCTTAAGAGCATAAGTTTAGATATTGAAACTCACCACCTCCTTTCCATCACTGAGAACCTATGCAACTCTGTAACTAGGGCACCAAAAAAAGCAATCACAAATTCTTGCACAGTTAAAAAGCATAAACTCTATGATACATATAGATCTTTGCTTAAAAAAACAGAAAGGTAAGCTTGGCTTGACGGAGTTGTTATACAGAAGAGTTGAGGTTCTTGAGTTATGGAGCCAGGAGAAAAACATACATAGTTTTGGGGAATCATGCAATAAGCCCTTCTAAGAGAGAACAGTTGGCTAAACTCAACCCAAGAAAAATGTGATTGAATAGGTTTCATGTACACATTCCTATTTCTCTGTGGCTTGCTGTATTTTGCTATGTTAGTGGAGTTTGTTTTGAACTGTGTTACTTGTGTAACACGTTAGTATGCTGGAGAGAAAAAAATCATATATGAACCAATGCTACTTCAAGAGTACATTGTTATTCCCTACTCACCAGTGACATATGAGCTTATTTATATTGCAGGAAATATGCATTGTAGCAGAAAGGCTGTATTAATTAGAAAAGTGGAAGGGTGCCAGAGAATATATAGTTGTCAGCCTTATTCTAATCTGAAGTCATGAGGGAAGGCTTTCTGGAGGAAGTGATTGAAGCTAACACCTGCAGGATTTTTCAAGGCCATGTTGTTGTAAAGGTTAAGAGAAAAGTATTTCAAACAGAGGGAAAATTTGGGGAGAAATATTCAGAGAAAAAAGGGCAAAAACAAACAAAAATCTGGGACTTTTGCAAGGAGCTAAAGAAAGTTCAGTATTTTTGGAGGTGAGAGAGCAGTTGGTGTGAGATGAAATGAGAGATGTACAACAGGGCCAGACCAGGATTTTCTTCCTTAGTAGAAATGGAAGACAGTGACAAGAAAAAATTTGGTTGTTAAATGGAGAATGGTTTATGACAGGGGCGAGAGTGGGATCAGGGAGACCAGCGAGAAGGTTATTGCAGTTGTCGAAGAAAAAATTTGATCGTGGCTTGAACCCAGGTAATTACAGTGGGGAAAAGAGCAAATGGATTCAAGAGCTATCAAGGAGGTAAAACAAGTAACACCTAGGGCTGTGTGTTTGCATGTCGGGGGTCAGAACAGGAAGCATGAAGAATCAAGAATATAAGGTTAATTTTAGATTTGTTATACCTGAAACAGTGGAGATATTGCCCAGTTGCTAGTCAGATATATGAGCCTGGATTTCAGAAATCAAGTATGGGCTGAGGATAAATTTGGGAGTTGACGACACAAAGATGGCTGTTAAAACCAGGGAGTGAATGTAAGAATTTAGGAAGAGAGTGCAGAGAAGAAAACAAAATTGAGCTTGTATGACTCTTGTTTCCCAATTTATTTTTTTTTAACATCTTTATTGGGGTATAATTGCTTTCCAATGCTGTGTTAGTTTCTGCTTTATAACAAAGTGAATCAGTCATACATATACGTATGTTCCCATATCTCTTCCCTCTTGCGTCTCCCTCCCTCCCACCCTCCCTATCCCAATTGATTTTTGTACCCCAGAGAAGCTTCCCTGGCTTTCTGTGCTCTTGGTCAGTTTAGCTTAACCTCTGTGGAAACAATGGCTGTGGTGATGATCATGATGGAGCAGGTCAAGTGGCAGATTGGGCCCCAAAGAGATGCATGGCTAAGACTTCAAGGGTGTTTATCCATGTTGGCTGCTCAGTGGTGGAGTGCCAGGAAGAACAGGAGGCAACCAGCTTTCTTCTAGTCTAGTCTTCAAAATAGACAGGTTGCCTGAACTGCTTCCCGTGGCAGGCACTGGAACCAGTCCAAGATGCTGGGCAGCTATGACTGGTTTCTCTGAATTACACACGGGTAATGCCATAGTCAGGTGCATTGGCTCTACCATTTAATAGTCATGGCACCTTGAGCAGCTTCTCCGTGACTCAGTTTACTTCCATGGAAAATGGGTATAATTATAGTAATTATCCAATGGGGATATTGTGAGGATTAAGTTATTCAATGCATGTAAAGCACTTAGACCTGCACTTGGCATGTAGTAACTTGAAATAAGCATAAGCTATAATTATTACTTATCTTTAGGTTCAGTGTGGGCACAGAGGTAGGGATCAAGGGAAAAATGGTAGGTAGATAACTAAAGGAGGATGGAGCTCGGCAGCTCTCCTCTATGAGCACAGTGGGAAATAAACAGAAGTTAGTGGGTACAGTACTAAAGATGCCCATTCTCCTGGATTGTTACACAGCCATCTGCTAAGTGGTTCAGTGCCTCCAGTGCCAGGCACTGTGCACGCCTATGGTAATGTCAGGAGTCAATGACAAAAGTGACATTTTCTTTAACATCTTTACTGGTTACCATTTAAATTGGGCAATCACCGTTCATGAACCAGTTTTTCTGAGGCGAAAGTAAAATCATGTTTAATGAGACCAAATTTACTGGGCTGGATATTGGCAGGACTTGAAGCACTAACCTGTACTCGGTTTATTTAGTAACTCTGAAGCTGTCCTTCATACCAAACTTGGGTGTAACACCTGTATCATTCATTCATTCATTCAACAAATATTTATTGAGAGCCTACATTGTGCTGGGGTGCCATTCTAAGGTATGTTAGTGATCAAAACAGGCAAAGATTCTCATCCTTGTACAACCTGTATCCTATGTTATAAGGAAGGCACAGGGAAGGTGTGTATAATTCATGTAAAACAATTTGCACAGGTTTTCTGGAAACAAAATTTCCCACCTGATTGATACAGTTTTCCATTAGTTCAACCTGCCTTTCTGACAAACTGTATTTTTGTCCTGGTAAGCCTCCCTTCTCTCTGGGACGTCCTGTGTTCTCAGTTGATATCACACACTTCAGATCTTTAAGTATACTGGAGACCATCTGGTCCAAAAGTCTCATTTTATAGATGTGACAGTTGAGGCCCAGAAAATAAAAGGAACTTGGCTTATGTCTTCAGAGCGAGTGACTGCCTTTGTCAGATGTAAGATTACTTGTAACAAGTTTCCCCTGAGAATTAGATGAAAATAAAAGAAAATAGTTCAGTGACTCCCCACACCCACCCCAATGCATGATGCTCCAACTCTTGAGTCTTCCAATTGCTGTTTACTTAGAGTGTATTTCTGTATAGAAGACATAGAGCTTACATCACTCAGAAATGGTTTTGGTGAAGGCAGCCGTAAATACCAAAACAGCAGTGGCTTAAATAAAAGAGAAATTGATTTCTGTCTCATGTAAAAGAAATGCAGAGATAGGCAGCTCAGGGGTGGTGAGGTTGCTCTGTAATCTTCATGATTCAGGTCTTTCTAGCTCACCTCTCCACCATCCCTGGGGCGTGGCCCTTGTCCTCACGTCCAAGTTGGCTCGTCTGGCCATCATATCCGTATTCTAGAGAACAGCGTAGTGTAAAGGGAAGAAAGAGGTGAAGTATGAGTGTTACTGTGTCCGTATCAGCCAGGTGTGATCAGAAAAGCAGGTCTACTAAGAGTGAAGTAGAAGAAGGGATTTATTTTAGGGACTTGACCTTCCCTAAAAGGCATGGGTTAAACTGTTTATGTTCTGCTATGTCGGTTCTGTATATGGTGCTGGGCCTGAAGATAGCACGGCAGGCCATTTAAAAGGAAAAATGGACGTGTTCATGGTCAGTTTTATGTGTCATCTTGGCTCGTCTGTCATCCCCAGTCATTCAGTCAGTTGCTGTGAGGGTATTTTGTAGATGTGACTGAAGTCTGTAATCAGTTTACCTTAAGTACGGAAGATTATCCTTGATAACCTGAGGAGGCCTGATTCATTCAGTCGAAAGGCAGAACCGAGGCTTCCCAGAAGAAGAAATTCCACCTTTGGATAGCAGCTTCTCCTCGTGCCTGAGAGGTCCAGCCTGCCCTTCCTGATGGCCTGCCTAACAGACGTTGGTCTTGCCTAGCTAGCTTTCAGTGTAAGCCAATTCCTTGCAGTGATTCTCTTCATTTGTATCTCCTACTGGTTCTGTCTCTCTGGCAGAACGCTGATGGACACAGATCTGGTGTGAGAGAAACGAGGATGCTCTGGAACCCACGAGGACGAAGTAGAACCTACATTCATCTCTAACTGCCTCCAAACCTCCAGCTCTGATGAGGCTGGTGAAAAGCTGGCCCCCTTTGTCATGGACCTAACGCACCTTGTCCAGAAGCTGGAGAAGCAGCAGGATCCAGCAGGAACTGCGGCAGACCCAGCTGCTATGTCATGCTGACAGGATGAGCCAGCAGATCCGAGACAAGGTGCGTGAGCTGCAAGGGCACCTGACTTTACTGTGGCCTTCCTAGTGTAAGCATGGCTGCCGCTTCACTTCTGCCTTCCTAACCTTGCGCGAATTTCTCCCGTGCCCCATCCTAGCCCAGGACGATACAGAGGAGAGGAGTCTGGGAAACACTGTTCCAGTTTAGTTAGGTTGACACAGCACAAAACCACCACTGCCAGGTATCTTGGGGGAGGTTTCTTGGAAGCTTCCATATGCCACTTTATTTTATAGCTTACTGTCTAGGACATGCAGAACATATCGGGCTGTATTTCTAAAAATCAGAGGTTTTCTGGGCTTCCCTGGTGGCGCAGTGGTTGAGAGTCCGCCTGCCGATGCAGGGGACACGGGTTCGTGCCCCGGTCCGGGAAGATCCCACATGCCGCGGAGCGGCTGGGCCCGTGAGCCATGGCCGCTGAGCCTGTGCGTCCGGAGCCTGTGCTCTGCAACGGGAGAGGCCACAACAGTGAGAGGCCTGCGTACCGCAAAAAAAAAAAAAAAAATCAGAGGTGCTCTTCTTTTGAAAGGGAGGATGACATTGGTAACAAAACCTTTCCACCAGAGGACTACTCTTTACAGGACCCAGTTCCTACCTTCTAGAGCCTAATTTTTAGGAGGGGAAATAAGATATTGTACGAACCTTTGTTGAGCTTTGTAAATAGAAATGCTTTTCCTTCATAGTCCCTTGGAAAACTTCATGGAGTGTTTTCATGTTTAACAAACTTTTCATATATCAAAGTATTATCCCCAGGACAGCAGTGAACCACTATAAGCGGGTGATTCTTTACCCTAGGTGTCAGGGTGTATCTTATATAGATTAGCAGCAGGACTTTTTAAAAGCCTTTTGAGGGGATTTTGTCTTTCCCTGGAAGAAGAAAATGCAGGGTCAGTGACCAGGGGCCTCCCGTATATATGGAACGCCTTCAGGGATCTGCTTTAGTGTAATGCAGAGGAAACTCACCTCTATTGTAGATTTACATAGCTCAAATAGACTTTATTTAAATGCCTCTTTGTCTGTACAAATTCAGCCAATCCAATTCCAGTTCATATTTGTGCAGTAATAATACCATACAATGTATATTGAGCTTTACCACGGGCCAGGCACTGGTCTAAGCAACTTAAGTAGATTATCACATTAAAATTTCACAAGAAGCCCATGAAATACTTACTATCGCTATGATTCATATTTTACAGATTAGGAACTGAAGCACAAACAGGTAAAGTAAATTCAACAAGATCATATAAACAGCCGGGATGAACTCAGGACATGGGACTCCGGAGCCCTTCTCTTGCATTTCCCTGATTCACTCCTAGATCCTGACTCATTACAGAAATAATACATCCAGTACCCTTTCTGCTCTAAGGCAGGAAAGTGAACGCAGGAAAACGTGTTTTAACAATGACGACTTAAAGCAGGAGTTTCCACTTAGCCCACAGATAACTGCAAAGTTAAATTAATTACCCTATTTTAGGATCATTCTGATTAAATACAGTTAAATAAATAATAACCTCTGACTCTATTGGGATCACCTCTAAAGGAAAGACCCTGAGACTGGAAGGTGGAAGACAGGGAAAAAGAGGCAGGGCTGGGGGGGCTTAGCACCCCGACATCAGACCTGCAGGAGTGCCCTTTGATGGGGTCCAGGCTTCCCTCTACACCTAGTGCACAGAGCCCTCCTGGCTCAGTTCTGTGAGGGCAGATGCTGTTTCATGCTCCTCTGCAGCATCCAGGGGTTCTTCAGGGGCTTTGCACAACCCAGGGGCTCAAGAACTGTTTTGGGAAGGAGTACCTGAAGGAAGGGGCTTGGGAGCCACGTGTTAGGTTAGGATCTTCTAGGCTGATGCAATCTGCTCCATTATATGCTGAAGGTAAGACTCAGCAGCAGATGTTGTTTTCTCCTGTGTCACCAGTATCCACTGGAGCCAGAAACCCGTATGTGACACCATAACTAACCTGTTGTTTTTTTTGGGGGGGGGCGGGTCAGTGTGGGATTTGATACAGAGACCACCCAGAGGTGTGTATCCTGCTGACAGCAGCCCTGAGACCCCCGGTAAGCATGCAATCCACTGGCAGAGGATGTGATTCTTCATTGCCCTTGAAGTCACTTCCAACCTGTTTTGACCGTGTGACTGACAGACAAAAACCCAAACAGGTTGAGTATTGCAGAAAATGTGAAATGGGCCTGAAGCCGGTAAATCCATGGAGGATAATTTTTTTTTTCCCTAGGCATCTGATAACAAAAGGTCGCCAGCATGACAAACCGCCTGCCTGCAATTCACCTATCTCAAAGTTCTCTTGGCTCTCTTTCTCTGTCTCTCTTTTTTTAACCTTGGACATGGCATGTGTGAAAGACAGACTGAACAGTATCAATAAAAATCCCGAAGGCTAGAGACGTTTCTGCCATTCACAGAATTTATGAAAAACCCCCTGTCTGTGGAAGGCTCTCCCAGCTCGAAAGGCTCAGCGTGGCTGGCGAGTTCCCTGCAGCAGCTGGAAGCGGAGCTATAAATAGAGCTAGGCTGGAAGCTCCCTCCGCAGGGGGAGTGGGCGGGAGATCCCCGGCTCTTCCCTCCCCATCAGCCCGCGGCGCGCGCTCTCTGCCGGGGAAGCCTGCTCTGCGGGCTGACGGCGTTAACCCTCCCGACTCCGGGCAACTCCGGGAGGCAGCGGGGAGGACGTGATGGCGAACGGGCTGGGAAGGGAAATGAAGACACGCTTCTCACCTAGTACTGGCAAACCACAGTCTGGGATTTCTCTCCCTCCCTCTCTTTCCCCCCAAGCTCTGGTTAACCCTTGAAATTCGGCCTTGAAATACACAGAGGGAATTTGTTCCATGACTTAAAAAAAAAAAAAAAATTGAGCGGCTGAAATCCAAATCTTTAAATTAAAACCATTCCCAATTTGGTTTGCGGAATAATGTTGGTTGTCATATTTCACCGTAGGGTTCCCTCGCCCGTGCTGCTTCTGGACAGTTACTTTCCTCGGGAGGGAACTGTCAAACGGTGTGTGTGTGTGTGTGTGTGTCTGTGTGTCTGTGTCTGTGGCCGTGTGTGTTATTTTCGGCTGATGCACACTCCTCGGTAGCCTCAAGGTCGGCAATACCCTGAGCCTTCTCGGCCCCCGCCTTCCGGGCTGGTCGCTGCCAGCCAAGGACTGGAAAAGGAGGGAGTCCCCAGTCCCGGCAGGGCATCCTGCTAACAGGTTCAGATTTCCGCAGGGTCGGTGCTGAAGCAGGGACGGGCAAGGGGCAGCTGGGCTCCAGGAAGGTGCACTCGGAAGAGCCACCAGTGGGCGGCAGGGACCCGGCCCGGCCCCCGCGCGCCCGGGCTCCCCCGGCGGGTGCTCGGAGCCCCGGAGAGGAGGCGCAGGCAGGGGACGCGGTGCTCTCCCCGGCGGCGAACTGTCACGGAATTCGACACCCGGAAAGGCAGCTGGTCCCTGGCCAGCACTCCTGATCCTTCTCAAATGGAAACACTTTCTCCCGATGAACCTGCCGGAATTCTCAGTGGCATCTCACCTCGGCCTTGCCTCCTGGCGCATTTAACATAAGCCGCATTTATCACTTTGAGACAAGGAAGGTTCCAAATGGAGCGGGGCTCTCGGTTGCAGAACAAGGTATGCTGGAGACTAAGGTGACATTGACATGGGGGGGCGGGGGGGAGGGGGACATATTTAACCGGGACCATCCTCCCCTAGGCAAGACGGCGAGATGAAGTTTGCCTTGGGCTTCCCCTCTTCCTGCCCCTCCCCAGGCCTTTCTGCTTCACCTTTTCCCTACCCCCACTCACGCCTTATAAAGGAAAATTCCCCTGAGTGGGTGGCTGGTGGAGACTCCCTTATGTTCTTATTTTCAGCATTTTCATGTTCAACACTAGACACAGGTGACACAGTGCGACCTGAAATTTCCCATGTCTGCTCCTCTTCCACCTTCCCTCCTTTCTCTCTTGCCTGAGTTCCCTGCTATCCTCTCTCCTGATGCAGCCTGCTTTTATTTCTTTGCCCTTCCCCTTTCTAAGTTCCCTTTTCCCTCTTTGCAAATATGAACCAAGATGCAGGGAGGGAGGGGGGAGTGTTGTGACTCTGTGTGTAATGTAGGCCTGGGGTTATAGGGGGTATGGACTGATGGTCTATGAAGGATCTATTCAGCAAGCATTGTTGAGCACTGACTCTGTCTGACCACATTACTATTCATGTGTACGATGACCGGATTCTCATTTTCTCGAGAATAAACTGCTCCCCAGCTTTTCCCTGGGCACCTCTCTGCTTTCCTCTAGGCTGCGGGAATGGGCATCTGTAGGACATGCAGAAGAGGAGGAAGCTCCTTAGGTCCAAGCTAGTTGGGTGCCTCTGTGCTCTCACGCTATGGAGTAGTACTAACTATAATCACACATTAACCATGATAACCATTTATCAAGCACTTGCTATGTTTGTGGTATTGTTCTAAGAACTTTACAAGTATTCACTCATTTAAACCTCATAACAACCCCATGAAGTAAGGACAATTGTTATCTCTTTCTTACACAGGGGACAACTCAGGAACAGAAGATTTAAATAATTTGTTCATGATCACACAGCTATTAAGTGGGGGAGCTGCCATTGAAACTCAGAACATCTGACTCTGGACCATAACTCTTAATCTATTACATAGCTCTGTCATCACATATTCATCCATCTATTCTGAGATGGAGGAGTGAACAAGGCAACCAGGATCCTTGGAGCTTGTATTTAAGTTGAGGGAAATAGACAATATATTCAGCAAACAGATTGGATAATTCAGGTAGTGGTAGATGCCACAAAGAAAAGAGAACAGAGTAGTGTAATAGGGAGTGGCGACCTTCACATGGAGTGTGGTAGGAACATTCAGGCTGAGACTTTAAAGCTCTGAGGAGAGGAAATACAAATAGCTTGTGAACATATGATAGTTATTACCTTTAGTACTTACGGGAATGCAAATCGAAGTCACATTGGGGATCCCTTTACACCCATTTAGTTGGCCCCATATTAAAAGGTTTGACAATATCAAGTGATTGAAGAGGATGTGGATCTGGATCCACAGGACCTTCCAACATTGCTGGCAGGAGTATAAACTGGCACAGTGAGTTCGGGAAACGGTTGGCATTGTATCCTAATTTGTACACCTGTGATCCAACCGTTTAACTCACTTGTAGATTTATATCTATTAGAATCTCTTGTATATGTTTAACAGGAGACCTGTGTGTGAACCTTTGTAACAGTCTGGTTCCCAGTAATGAAACCCTGGAAAGAACTTCAATGCCCATCACGAAGGAATAGATGAATAGTGTAATATTGTTATATAGAGGAATATCATACAGCAATCAAAAATGAATAAAATAAGTGACACATAACAATATGACTGGATATAAGCTATATAATATTAAATGGAAATTGGCCGAAAGATTACATATAGCATTACATATAACATGACAATCTTTTATAATATTGAAAATTACTATAATAAAAACCCCTACTACTTAGGAATATATGTAGATACAATAACATTATATAAATAGGAAAGCAAGAGAATGAGAACCTGAGGTTTGTACTTGTGGTTACCTTAGATGGGGAGAAGCAGGGCGACCATATGGTTTGTTAGAGGTGAGTCAGTGGCAGGGTCTCAGCTGAGTTTTGGCTGGTAGGGCCAGGTGTGCTTATTACATTGTTAAAAATAACTCGTAAATAATGAAATAGGACAGGCCATGCATGGACTAACGGGAGTAAATGATGAACTAAATATTAAGACTAATCCTGTTTTATGTACTGTGGTCCAGGGTGGAAGGTAGGAAAGAGCAGAAGGTAGACACCTCAGTCTGGGAAGGGGAGCTTGGTGTTCTTCAGGAAGAGGAAGGCCGCCAGAGTAAACATGGGCCAGCAGATCAGAGAGGTAATCTGGGACCAGAACATGCAGAGCCTCGTAGGTCAAAGTAAAGATTGAAGGGTTTTAATCAGGGAAGCGAAATAAAATTGAATCTGAGGTTTTAAAAGGCTACTCTGGGGCTATGTAGAGAATAGACAATACGGGAGGGGCACGTGGGAGGCCACTGCAACAGGAGAGGAGAGAAGATGGTGGCGGGGGTGTGACTGTGTTTCTGCAGGTTATTTACTGCATCGGGCACCAGCCTGGAGGTCAAGTGGAGGTCAAAATCTAGCCTGTGCTCTCTTGCCAGCAAATGTCCTGTCACAGGGCTTTGAAGGCCTGGAGGAGGGGCATCTTTTTCAAATCTACATGAAGGGCTCTGTGTGCCAGCAGCAGCTCAGGGGTGATCAGGGCTGTGAGAATGGACTTGAAGAGAAGTAGATGGATTCGGGACATACTTTGAAGGTAGAATGAACAGGGCTTGTTGATGGATTTAAATATGGGGGTTAGTAAGGGAAAGAGAGGAGTCAAAAGTGACACCTAGATTTTTTATTTGGCGGTGAGGATATTGATGCTGTTTACAGAGACGAGGAAGAGCAGAGAAGGGAAGAAAATCATATTTTAAATGTATTAATTTTGAAATGCCGTTAGACAGCCAAGTGTAGACGTCAGGTAGGGAGCTGATTTGAGTCTGAAGCTTGAAGGAGAATTTGGGGCAAGAGACTTAAATGTGGAAAGTATAAGCCTGTAGATGGTATAGTCCAAATTCCTCCACTTCAGTTGTCATTGTCAGATTGTGAATTCCTTGGGGGCGGAGAAAGTTTTTACTTTGTCTTTTTTAATCCCCAGAGGAGGGTAAAGTAGAGTAGGTTATCAGTACATATTGGTTGAATAGATGACAGAAGGCTGCATCAACAGTACAGACGTGGAGAAATAGAGGGGACGTGGAGGAAGTGTCCCAGGTGACTGGACCCTGCCAGTGTCTCAGAGTTGACACTGTGTCCTTTTCCTCCTGAGGCTGAAGCAAGTCTAATGGTGGTGGCACCCCATTAGGAGGATGTGACCTAGGGGCCTTGGGGCCATTGTCATGTGTGGTATCCAGAGCTATTCAGAGAAACCAAAAATGGCACGGACTAGAGGGTGAAAGCCAGAAGAGCCCTGCGGGTCGGAGAAGCCAGATGAGGAAGCACTGAGCTAGCACAGGCACTCGGCTGAGAACGCAGCAGACCTTGTGGAGGCAGGGCCAGGTGAAATCAGCAAGAGGAGACAGGCCCCGGGGGCTGAATTAAACGGTGCAAGGCAGTGGGTACACGTGGAGCCACAGGTTCGGTTTAAAAGCCAGTGTATATTGCAGACATATTTGATAATCACCAGGTAACTGGCCACAACCTTCTCACCACCCCCAGGCCCACAGGACCTCAGGCTGTGCAGTCCTTTGGGGCATCTCATTTAGAAGATGGTTGCTGAATGTTTTTATTTCCATTATATAAAAAAATTATTTTGCTTCTATTACCATTGTTAGAATCAAACCTTATTTTGAAAGAAATGCCTCCATGCAGGACAACTGATGGACTAGTTGGCAGAGAGTATTTTTAATGGTCAATGATTCCACTGTGGGCATAAAGGGAGAATGGGTTATAATTCTTCCCTTGGTTTCTTTCAGGAAATGTAACGGACTACAGTCATTGGCTTTATTTTCCTAACTTTATAAGTTTTAGTTCCCTTTCTTTTTTGATTTTCCATTTATAACTCTTTGTAATAAATACAAATGAGAAATATAAAATATAAGTAATAAAAGTAAAAGATGGAAAAGAAGGGAAAAAAAAAAAAAAGGTTGCTGAGGCCTTCCCATCCCAGATATCGCATCCCATCCCCCTGCTGGGCCTCCTAGGCAGTACTTCCCCCACAGTACCCTCCAGTGCCAGGCTTGAGGGGCTGGCCCGGCACGACTACATTTGGGCCTGACAAGGTTCCCCCATGTCATCATGTTCCATCACTCTGCTGACATCTAGTTCTCCAGCCACCACCCTCGCATGGCAGTTCACATCTGTTCACTTGTCTGTCTCCTTCCCTCAAATGGTACCCCTTGCTTCTGTTCACTGGTGTATCTCTGGTGTGAGCACAGTGACTGGCTTAGGGGCTGTCTGCAGGAATTGTGAAAGGAAGAGAGGGAGGTAGGAGGAGGAATTCCCCTTTTTTGCTTGGCTTTCAGTTGATCAGGATGAGACCATCCCATTCTCACTAACGAGAGGCGCACGAGGGCCTCTCTTTCCTTGGACAGCTGGGTACAGTATTGCTTAAGAATGTAAGCTTTGGAATAAAATCGACCTGGAATTCAGTTTGGGCTCTACCTCATACAGCTTGGTGAGGTCACTTCACTCCTCTCACAGACTCAATTTTTTCATATGTCAAATATAGATAATAACAAAACCTCCCTTATGCTGTCATTGTGAATTTTAAATAAGACAATGATGTGAAGCTTTTAAGCACAGTGCCTGGCATAAAATAGGGACGCAGTACAGTTTAGGTATTCTTATTTCCTAAGGCATTTGATTGTCAGTGCCTCCTTTATTGACCAGCTTCAAGGAATGCTTCTAATTCTGAGGACTTAGCCTCCTTATCCAGAGGCGCCTGTGCTCTGACAGTGAGGTAGTAGCCATTTCTGGCAGATGGGGAACGATTCTTGGGCACATGGGCATTTGATGTCTCATCTCTCACATTACGCCACATAGTATTCCATTGCACATAATTCATGGCCAGCCAGGAGTCTGAGTAACAGTGAGGACTCAGAATTTATTCATTCAACATGTGACTGAATGTCTTACTATGTAAATGGAGGTGCAGTGATGACTAAGACACAGTCCCTGCTTTCAAGGAAATCACAGTCTAGTTAGGGGGGCAGACAAATACCTACTGACAATTACAGTGTACACATTCAGCGGATCACTTCTCATCCAGACCCCTGACCACAAGATCCCCTGCCCAGTGCTGGGAGGAATGATGTAAACGTAGTAATGTTACCGACCTGGGTCCTTGGACTCTTTAATCAACAGAAATTGATAAGAGGCCAGATGAGAAATTCACGCAAGGCTTTACTGAGGCTCCTGCTGCAGCAGGGGGGAGCAAAAACAAGTAAGAGTTGCCCTTGCTCGCTCCCCGAGGAGGGCAGCGAGGAGGGCAGGAGGGCGGGCAGGTTCCTTAAGTGGGGTGAGGGTTAGGGGCGGGTCCGTGGGTGGGGCTGGAGGCGTGGTTTAGGTGGTCGGCCCACTCCCTTGGTGGTGCTGTGTGCAGGGATCATGCACAGTACTCAGTTTTGCTCCTGGCACCTCAGAAATAGCAGTCGGTTTGTGGCCTTATTGTATCTTATTGTTCATAATTTGCTAGGACTGCACATGCCTGCAGTTATTTTTAATCCCTTATAGTTTCTTTGTATTCTGTTGCAGGAGGAGACCTTTGTCCGGGAGCAAGCGCCCTGACAAAGGATTCCAGGTCCCAGCCTATCTCAGTAATAGTGTTGGTCCCTTGTATTTGCACATGTATTTACAGGGTACAAGTCAGGTTCACTTTGAAATTTTTCATTTGATTTTCATGACAACTTTATGAGGTAGGTAGAGATTACTACTCATTTTATGAATGAAATCTAAGACTCCATTGAGCAGATGCATTTACATGAGACAAGCTGTCTTAGGCCATGATCTGTCCTTCCAGCCTCTCCTATTCTCCCCGTGCAGGGGTCTGTCCAGCTCACCACCCTTGTGGAATGGGGTTTAGTTTTGATTCTGAGTTTATCCCGTTGGATTTGATGGCCAAGTTTAGCTTCCATGTTGGGACCTTTGCTCTCTGTAGCCTTAAACTGACACCTGATCCCATTTGGTCAACTTTGTGCAACGCTTCTGATCTCCAGGAGTCCGTCTTGGTACTGGCCACTGGCCATTAGGCAAAGCCCAGGTGAGGGTCATGACGGCTTCCCTGAGAAAGGGGATAGATGCTAGGTTGATTAACTATGCTTGTGCAACTGGGAAGTGAAGGAAGTGGCAGAAGAATCTTCATTCCCCAGTTTCACGATGCTGGTTTAGTCAGTTGTATTCCTGGATGTTTCTCCTAAAAAGGGAAAGTATATAGGGATCACTCGAACCTCCTTAAGAATGGAATGACTTATTTACACTTTCTCAGAGATGTTTTAACTGAAGTTGGTCATTTATGAAATACTTATAAGTCTACAGAATACATCATTGATTAAAATCTGCTTATGGTTATTTACAAAAATATTGTTTATATATTTAAATTTAATGAGAGAAAGTAAATCTCACAGACTTCTCCTGTGATTATAACATGGGGAAGTGAGTTTTTGGTTGAGAAAATGCGTTTTTCAAATCTACTGTATTTTTCACCTTTGTGAAAGATGTTATTAGGTATTTTTGCTGCCCACAGAATGTCTGGGTGGGGCAGCTCAAACACCTCCTGCCAGGCCTGCAGTGCAGCAAGAGGATGATTTTGACTGTAGTGGTTCAGAAATACTGAAGGAGCAATCTCCTTCCCCAGATTTTTAACCTTACCACAATAACTTTAATTAGATTATTTTATGCAGGGGGAAAATTGGTTAACTGGTCATTTTCTTTGAATTTAAATATGAAGTTTGTGAAACACATGAGAAATAAAAGTCATAATTTATCAAAGGTGAGTTTTCAAAAGGGCTTTTAAAATTCCATATGCTTCAGTGGATTGGGGATCAAGTTATATGTTAATTGATTGGTAAAGAAATACTACTAGAATTTTTGTTCTGTATTCAGGGAGACTGGTCTGAATTCGTAGAAGGTCTGAATTACAGTGTGTCTGAGTGCTTTAAGAAATATCTTTGTTTTACTTTCAGCTCATGCAGTAATAGTACCAACAGAGTGTTTTGGATGAGAGCCTCTTCTTTCATGTATGGATAAAATTCATACGCAGTTATTAAAATCAGTTGAATATAAACAGGTAAGTCCTTCAACAAATCTGGTTTTGTTTTAAAGTGGTTAACATTTTAGGGTATTAATTTGCTTGGCAGAACTCGTCATTGTTCCTAGGTAACTTCAGCTCAAGCTGGTTCAAAAAAACCTACTTTCTAAATTACTGAAACCTGAATGATTTTTACTATAAATTCAAATTGAAAACCAAGCATCCAGTCCCAGATAAAGCTTGATTTTCTGCTTAACTTTAAGGGAAAGATTTTTTTTTTCCTTTCAGGTTGGAGCAAAAATTACCACCTGAATTGTATTGACAGCTGTGATGTGTTCTGGACGAGATGGGCCCTGCCAACTTCAGGCAGCTGTGCTCAGCACGCCCCTCATTCCAGGCTCCAGCCTCTATTGTTAATATAACAATTTTTTATACAGCCTCTCAGATAAATGGCTGGCAAAAACTGTGCCAAAAATGATGATTATCATGGTTATGTCCGAAGATGCTGGCTGCCCTTGGTCAAGGCATCTCTGGCCAATTAGCATTGAATCTTCCTGCTGTGGTTTTTATACTTTTACAGCAAAACAGAAACCTGATCTTGCCTCACGTGGAAGGGTAGAGATAGATGGAGATGAGAGCACGGCAGGCCAGACCAGTGCTTCTCAAATTCATGTTTTTCAAAACACAGATTTCTAGGCCCTAATCCCAGATATTCTGACTCTGTTAGAATTTCCCCAGATTTCCATTGCTAACAGACTCTCTCAGGTGATGCTTATACTGCAGGTCCATGGACACACTCAGGCAGCTCTGGCCTAGGTGATTAATTTTGAGGAAACTTAGGTATTAACAGTGGGAATGCATTTTAGAAACAAAGCTCACTAGAACATGACCTGTCCTGCAGAGGGAGGGAAGGCAATGCTAGGGTGACCAACTGTCCAGTTAGACTCAGAGTGTCCTGGTTTTAGCACTGAAAGTCTTGTGTCCCAGGAAACTATTCAGTCCCAGGCAAACTAGAAGACTGGTCATTCTACAAGACTGACTGGCTTATCATGGCAGCTTTATTGTGCTTTGAAGAGATGGGCGTTTGGCTTAAATTTTAAACCCAAGAAAGAACACTGAGCATGCTGTGAAATGACACGTAATCACGTGTAACTGAGGACTGCCAGTTAGAATCTTCAGCTTTTCTAAATCTCTTTTCTCACAAGTTGTGCTGGATTGGAGGTTCCCAAACTTGTGTGCACACTGGAATCATCCAGGGAGCTTAAAAAAAAAAGAAAGGGATGCCCGTGTTCTGCCCTCTCCAGCATCGTGAATTAATTGGTTTAAGGTGTGCACTGTGCTCTGCTAGTTTTAAAAGGCCCCCAGATGATTCCAATCTGCAGATCAGTCTGGGAATCAGCCTGGTAGAGAGTCTCCAAAGATGGCCGCCAGCAACGCCTCCTTCTTTCTACACATATGCCGTTTGCCGTGAGGTAGGTCTGTTTTCTGCCTGTTGAGTCATCCTACCTTTGTGACTTGCTTTGAACAATGAAATTTAATGACTTTGAATTCTGGGGCTTGTGGCCTGGTAGCTTTTTTTTCTTCCCTCTTGGAAGCCAGCCTCCTTGAGAGAGGTCTGACTATTCTGAATCCACAGTGCTGTGAGGAAACCCCAGCTCGCCTTGGGGAGAGCAAGCCGCTGTGTGAAGGAGGGGCTGGGCACGCATATGTGAGTGAAGCTTTCTTAGACCTTGTAGCCCGACCCAGTAACAACTGAATTTGACCAAGTGAGTGACTCCGGTTGGCGTCACCAGGTTCAGAACCGTGCAGGCAAGCCCCCCTCATCTTTGCCTTAAGTAATTTCATTTTGGGTGGTTGGTTTTGGAACAATATACAGCTGAAACACAAGTGTATTCCTTGCGCTTATTGGTAATAATAATGCAAAGGGGGCATTTTGAAAGACCCCATATGAACGAGGAATGATTTATTTGCCATCCAGATCAAAGTGCAATGCAAACGCAAACCGTATTGCTGAATATTTGAAGGGGAAATTATTATTATATTCATAAAATTATTAGTGATGGTGACAAAGAGATTTCACTGTTGTTAACATAGTAGCCTCAACTATGCCTTCTGTTGCATCCTCTAGAAAGCCGAGCCCAAGGCAATGCTCAGAGTGCTATCAGCTGATTTGGGCTGTGCAACTCGGAGAGCAAGGGTGACAAGGCACGAGAGAGAGTGATGTGATTCAGTGTAATGCCGTGTATTGCCACACTAGCTACTGCTTAACAAGGAGCTGCGCTGAGACACACTGTGTCACTCTATACTGTCTTACTTGACATTTGGGGCTTCCCTGGAGGTGTTGCAGAAAAGAACGATACCTTGGTGCAGTGAATGGAAGAGGAAAAGAAAGAGGAACTTGGCTTCCCGGTTTCCTCTCATTTCGTTTCTCACTGATGCAGTTTTACTTCATGGGAAGCTAACTCTCACTACTCCTGTGTCTCTGGCTGCTCAGGAATCTGGGCACCATGCTACACAGTACGTTATTTTCCCCAAGTCTGAAAGTAGAGGCGCTGCACCTGTGTGTGGATCAGGTGCTCACCAAGAGAGACAGACATGAGGAGAGGTTGAGGGAATCTGAGAAGGTACATAATGTTTTTGTGGGGGTTCTGTTTGTTTGCTTGTTCATTGGTTTTTACTAAAACATAGTATGAGGTATCTGACTTTGATACTGTGTTTGCAAATTACGTTCTGAGGCTGAGATGATCCGTTAGCCTAGATTGCCATCCTGCTTTTACCCATATGCTCAGTATCAATTCCAACATAAATGCAATATTAGTCCTGACTGGTCTTTTCCCTTCCAATAATCTTACGAAACGCAACCATCTCCCTGGACATTTGCAAAAGTCAAATCCAAGGATTTGGTTTTTATTTTACTGTTTTGCACAGCCCAGTCTTTTCTTGATAGAATGGAGTGTGCGTGCCTTTTAGCCTTGAGAGAAGCAGGACACCAATGAGCTATCACTTCTGAACATCCATCCTTCTCAACAAGCTGTTAAGTCTTTTCCTAGTCAGGTCCTTTTCGAAATGGGGAAAGAGATAAAGAGCAAAAACATGCCATGTTTAGTTATTTCATGAGGCTAGGGAGTTCCTAAACATCAGGGGCTTTATATGACTGATGGCATTATATTTTGTAACCCAGTCCCACTCTAGTTGTAGGAACCACTATGTAGGGAATCAAAAGTCTATTTAACACATTGAAGGGTTTAGTGTTCAGTGTATGATTTGGGGGGAGAAAATTGTTTCCACTAGTTTCTCATCAATTTGCTGATGAGATTTTCTTTTTAATTGTCTCATGTATATAAGCAGTGAAGGTCATCTAACTTCAAAAAGGTAGGCAGAAAGAATCTCGTCTAATTAAAAGTCTGTGGAGTTAATCTGGCCATTGCTTTTCCTGTGGACAGGTAACAACCTCCCCTCCTATTTCCCATGACTGAGGTGATTGACTGTGATGATATCTGGTCATTAATTTTTCTTCCCTACTTGGGGCACAGAGAGGTAGACTTCCTTTCATTTTTATAGAAATATTCCTGAGCAATAAACATGGGAAGACTCATATGCCATAGATGAAGATATAAAAATTGTAAAACACCTCATGCCTTTGTTCCCTCCCCATGTTGCAAAGTCCTAAGCCTGTGGTATCATTGTTTTCCAGTGACAATTCTTAAGTTCACCTTATTCTCAAATGAAGGAGATTTGGCATGCAGTTAATGTCCAGCAGGTCCCTGCTTCCTGCCAGGATGGATTTTGTAAATGTTCCCCTGAACAGGTGGTAGATCTTTGGACCTAATTGTTGCTCTTGAATGGAAGGTATACTCTGTATGCGGAGATACAGACGTGTTGTTTTATTTAAGACTCTTGAGTAAATGAAAGAAGTCCAATTCAAACTGGCTCAAAAAAACAAAGGAAATTCATTGGCTCATGTAAGACAGAGGATACAGGTGGGACCAACTGTATCCATGATTCAAACAATGATATCATAAAGAACTCTTTCTTTCTCTCTCTTTCATTTTATCTCTAACTCTTGATTCTTTTTTTTTTTTTTTTTTGGTCTACAATGGCGTTGTTCTCAGGCACTCTTTTCTCTAGTGGCTCCATGCCAGGCACCAACAGATCTAAGCTTTACCTCTAAAGCTTAGCTTTGTTTAAAAACATTCTAGGATTGAGTTTAAAAGGACAAGCTATGTTCAGATTTGGGAGGAGTTTGAGAACAGAATAGAGGTGATTCCCCAGGGGAAATTCAAGATGCTGTACCAGAAAAATGGAAAAGGATGCCAGTCTGGCAAAAACAACAAATACCCATTTCTTTGGGAAAGGGGGCCACTACCTCCTAGCTAAGAGACTAGCTTTGAGAGCTCATATGCCTTGTTTTGTCAGTTATCTGAAAATGGACTCAAGTTTCAGGAGTAGACTCACATTGACTGAGCCCAGAGAGACTGATGTATAAACCGAATGCCAATTTATTAGTTCACAGCCAGGACATGGAAACAACCTTAAATGCCAATGTTGACAGAGCAGTCCATTTTCTTCCCTGTAGGAAAATCACAAGGAAAGCCAATCATAAGAAATCTGCTAAATAAGGATGGATCAGAGCAAGAGAAGATAGTGTAATTGCCCACAGTAGGATCTGCCCTGGGAACCAGAGAACAGGGGTTCCCAGGGACAGAGCAGCATTGTTCCTGGCTGGTATATGGAGAGTCTCTATGAAATTTTGATACTTTGGACTTTGCTTTTGGCCTGTATTTATCAAAGTGTATCCCCAACCAACTCATTAGAACTACCAGGGAGCTTGATAACATGCAGGTTTCTGGTCTCACCCAGACCTGCTTAATTGGAATTGATGAAATGAATCTACATTTCAACAACCTTCTGGTTTTGTCTCTGTAGCATGAGAGTTTCTCCTCTTAGCTAATCAAACCCTCTTCACATAGTCTTTATTCTAACAGGATATAAATGATCAACTTTCTGCTTAATAAATTATTAAACATTTTCATTTTGACTACCCATCATAGTGCTCAATTTAAGGTATTTTTAGGTTCACTTTAATTATAAAATTCTGATGAGAAAGTAATAATGTAGAATGTTGGGAAAGAGTGGAAATATATAATGCATTTAGTAAAATCATCTGTACTTTGATTACCATTTCTTGTCTTTCTTTTTTTATGTGTGGGTATCCATATCCTAGTCCTCCCAAACAGAGGTCTGAGTATATTGTATATAGCATTTGATTCCTGCTTTATTTACTGCAATTTAATTTGAGAGCACCTTCATATTGTTACTCTTTGCTTACATGATATTAATGGCTATTCTCAAAATTTTCGTTTGTCTATTTTATAGATGGAATTTTATTCCTACAGATCCTTAATCATATATATTATGTGTAGTTTTTCCAAACATGGAAGAATGAGGTGTTGTGTTTTACTTTAAAATTAAACGGATAGAATCACATTTATTTTACAAACAAAAGGTAACTTTTTGTAGGAGGGAGATTTTTAGATATGCTTTTAATAAGGGAATATTATAACAAAGTCACAGAGGTCATGGCTGATGGTTAATTGTCACAAGATTGTTAAGTACATTTAACCTCCTGTTATTGAAATCGTTTATATGTTTAATCGAAAAAAACTAACTTTTACATGAGCTATTCTAATGAATGTATTTTCTCTAACAAATATACTTAGCCTCAGAGCCAGTTGTCCTTGGAAGATAACTATTAAATACATCTCTGAACATTACATGCAAGATTTTGCCTCTTCTAGAAGACAGATTTGTGCAGAAACTCAACTTTAGCTTTTAAGATAGAGAAGAAATATGGATTTAACAGAAAATTTATGACCACATAAAAATTTTATGGTTATATGTGGTCTGCAGTCATAGCAGACTCTACTGATTCACTGTTCCAGGTCAGCTTAACCCTGCCTGCACCCTGGGCCTCAGATTTGCAGCCAGTGTTTATTCACACTGTTTCCATGGATGAAAGCTCAGGCTGCTGTCACTTCTTCTGTCACACATTCCAGGGTCCCCACATATAGCACAAACTGACAAGGAGAGACTTCAGAGGCTCTGACTTCCCACATGCTGCTGGAGGGGCTGGTGACAATCCAGAGTGGTGGAGGGGTGGGATTTAATGCATAACGAAATGGGCTTTGACCAAAGAGAGAGAGAGGAGAGAAAAAGCCTGTGGATAAACCGTTTGCCTTTCTTCTCCTACCTGCAGACTATTCTAAGATGCAGGAGTCAATACCCCCCATGTGGAGATGACATGGAGGCTTGCACAGCCAACTTTGTCCATGGTGGAGCCCCGTTACATGCTCCCTCCTGTTTGCTTTCCTTATTTTCCTGCCTAACTCTGCTTCCCCAAGATTACATCTCACTGCCACCATCCTCACCAGGAAAATTTGCATGCAGTCTATTGTCTCTCAGCTTTTTATGGTAATGCATAAATTAGTAATTTCCTCCTTGAAAGCACTTGTGCCAACACCTTCTCTCCAGTTTTTAAATTAAATACCGTTGAAAATGAAAAATCTTCAACTATAGATTTCCAAGACTTTTAAACCATTTAGTAGGGTTCATGGCAATATTATTTTTGTTTGTAAGATTCTGAGGCCAGCCTTATTTTCCTTTTCTCTAAATCTTATGGGTCTCCACACTAGCCACATATATCACCAGCAGTATAATTTTCCAGTTACAGAATGAAAATCTCAAAATCATTGCAGATTGTTCTGGAATGCCAGAACCTGATTTCCCAGCCCTGCCTCCAGAGGTCTTAAATTGCCTCCTGCCTCAACCCTGAGTGACCTTCTCCAGTATCCACCATTGTGGATGCCAATCCTATCACAGTTGTCATTCCCTCATCGGTTCATCTCAGCTAAAGGTCAGAGGTGTAGCAACGGGAGTGCGAGTGATCATGGGTGTGCCACAAGATACCAGTAAGAGAAAGTTTTGTTATAATTTTCCCCTAAATAACTAGATTTATTGAGTTTGATTTATTGAGAATATGAGTACATCCTACTTTACCATTTATTCATTTCTGAGTGAATTCTGAGGAGGCAACTCAAACATTTTAATTATACCCAGACGCCTTTTATTTTCACTGTGTCACTGCTAAATTTAGTAGAACAGTGATTGGACTGGGCTCCCCTTCCTTAATGGTGTGCATATCTACTCTTTTCTCTATCCCTGCCTTCCTCTGATAGTTTAAGCTGTCATTAATTATCTCAACCTCGGACTCTAGCAATTATCTCCTGACTGGTCTTCCTACCAGTCTCGCCAGCTTCCCGTCTCTGGGGCGTAATGCCACCACGACCTCCTTTGGAATGAAATCTGGTTGTGCAGCCTTCTGTTTCAACCTTTCAAATGTTCCCTTGGCTTCTGTCCTAACTCACCAGCATGGGATACAAGGCCTCTCATGGGTTCACTTCTGCTACTCTCTAGCCTTCTCTTTCACTGCTCAACTAGCATGATTTTCATGTTTCAGCTGCACTTCATTACTTATTATTTACCCAATGAGCTCTGTCTTTACCTATGCTTTATCTTTCTTGTCTTCCTCTATTTGGTAATGCCCACTCTTCCTTCAAGAGCTAGTCTTATTTCCTCAGAGGAGATGCTAGGCTGCTTCTTAAAGGGGCCAGTTAGCAAGTTAACTGATAGCTAACTTGATGAAGTTCCCACAAACCAGGAACTAACACTTGTTTCTGCAGGTCCCGAAACTTGTATTTTGCCAGTGTCCTCAGCAATTAACAGTATCCTCAGAACTGGTGCAGACTAATGAAACTCATGGAGATGAAGCTTTCAGCCCTAGTGATAATTCGTCAGGTTTGTTTGTCGATTATAACTACAGAGGGTTGTGATGCTATAATATGTGTCCCTGAGTGAGACGGACCAGGGTTCGTCGTCACTAGCGTGTGACGTAGGGCAGGGTACCAGACCTCTCTAAACGTCAGTGTGTTTACGTGTAGGATTGTGGGAATGATACTTTTTATTTCTGAGGAGTGTGAAGAATTAATGCCTTTTTCTAAATTCCAGTCATTCATACGGAAGTTATTGAGATTTTCCAAGTTCAAAGAGTCAGTCAAGGGTAGATCCAGGTTTGGAACTCAAGCAATTTGGCTCCAAAGTCCATGTGCATCACCACCTGTCCTAAATAGTTTTCTTAAATTAACTACTTTTTTTAACATTAACTTCACACAAGGTAATGATTTATTTTTAAAATCATAAGGTTTGATGCACTAGCTGTATACATGTATTATAATGTGTGTGTATTATACATATTACATATGTAAAGGTAATTGGTCGCAAACAATAGTATCGACTCTAGCTAGTTTAAACAGGAAGAACTTTTATTAAAGGATGTTAGATAGCTCCCAGAATTTCTGGAAGGCCCAGAGAATCAGCCTTGGGAATAATCATCTAGGAATACTGGCGCGAAGAAGCACACAGCCAGGAGACATATGCCAAACCACTGAGAAACACCATTTAACAGAAACAACGTTGCTCCATGACAGCTACCCCAGAAGGACATTCACCACTCTCAACCTTGTCAGGAAATCTGAACTTCCACTCTGGGCTGAAAAAATCACATTGTTCATTCCCACACTGACATTTTGTGAAGATGTGTCTGAAAAAACTTAGGTCACATGCTTGCACTAGGGCTGCAGGGGATTCCAGGGAATGCTGTTGAGTCCTCTGACCTCTATAGTAGAGAAAGGCGACTACCGGGAGACTGAAATAGGGGTTAAGTCAAAATACAGAGTCTGCCACACACATTAAAATAAAGTTCATTGGTATATCACCTGCAATCTTCATAGGTAGAAAGTGTATGTGTTGAATTTGGAAAGAAAAATGAAGCAATGTTTCCATGGTGCTGGGTACACAAAGCTCTCAATAAGTGATGGTACAGGTGATGTTATTGCTGTTCTTCTCTTTGAGCTCCAGCATCTTCTCAGGGCAGCACCAGAAGGACACTGTCAGATGCTCCTTCTTATATTCATACTCATAAGTGATAGCATGTGAGGTAGAATGATGTAGTGGTGAAGCACATGGACTTTGGAGCCCAAGTGCTTGGGTTCCAATCCTGGATCTCCCATTGGCTGGCTCTTTGAACTTGGACAGTTTAATTAACTTCTCTGTGCCTCTGGTTCACTCATCGGTATCATGGAGGTGACTATTCATATCTCGTATGGTAGCAGCAAGGATGAATAAGTTAATATTTTCAAAGTATTTAAAACAGTACTTAAAATAAGAGCTATATAAATGTTAGATAAATTACATGCTGCTAATAATGTCTATTTTCAGATAATTAGGACAGTTTTGATCCCCTGCCTGCAGTCTGATATGTAGATGCACAGTGACCATTGTTCAGTCACAGTGATGTTTCTCTGGTCACTCATAAGCAGGAGGCAACTTCTGTTATAATTTTAGAGGCATTGGCTCTCCAATATACCTTTTTTTACATATGAAATCCAAGACTGTTGTAATAACTTCTCTGCTCCCTTAGTCAGTGTCTTCTTTCTATTCTTTTGCACCCTGGGTAGCACTGATCTTACTGGAATATTCTCACCAGTTTTACCCCAGAGGTTTGGTCTGAGGAGTACAGCAGTCTCTCTGCGGCAGACCCAAGGGTAAGCACATGGGATGTCTTTAACTGGCTTGATCACATTGGCCATCATTCATTTTCAAAATGTCTTTACCTTTGAGTAACTTCTCATCTGCTTATTCTCTTGACACATTCACTCTCTCCCTGTAAATCTGCATTCCAGACTTTATCCTGATTGTTCAATTAGCACAGACGACACTGCTGGCTCCTTGTTAGTATTACTGCTGTTATAATAACCTTTTTAGAACCTGGTTCAGTGTGGTTTCAAAAGAGCCTTACCATTTACAGTCCCACAAGACTGATAACACCCCAGGTCTAAAGTTTCTGTCTACCCTCATCTCCTCCTCTCCCCATTGCCACCGTCTCCTCCGTAGAAAATAGGCATATGTGTTAGCTGAACATCACATTTAAGACTCTTCACTCCTTATATTTGCCTTTGAGTTCCCTTGAGAGCAGGCCCGAAGGTCTATTCAGCGTTGTGTTCCTATTTTCTGGCACAGTGCCTGACTCACAGTAGATGTTCAAAAACTTTTAAAAACGAGTAACTTGAATAGTACATACAGATGAAGCTATTACAGCATAAAAAGAAAACATTGAGTATTAACGTCAGTGATGGAAACTAAGCTACAATTAATACTTGCTTAAGAAAGCAGTTACAAAATCAGACAAAATATAGTTCCTTCACTTTGTACAATGTAATATAGGGTTTCATCTGAATATATTCTGGTGGTAAGAGGAATTGTTTTTCTCTCAAGTTTCTCAGGATGGGATTCTAAGGATAATATCAACAACTTTCAGAATTTTGCCTGGATTTTATTAGAACTTCTACTCACAGTCTGTATTTTATTCTTTGAGGAAAAATTGTCTATTTAAAAAAATTTCCTCAATGATTTTTTTCTGTGGGGATCTAGAAAGGAATTTTTATTGAGCTCTGATTGACATATAACATTATGTTGGTTTCAGGTGTACAACATAATAATTTAATATTTGTACATATTGTGAAATGATAGCCACACTGTCCAGTTAACATCTGTCACCTCACAATGACGTTTTTCTTGTGATGAGAACTTTTGCTCTCTTAGCAACTTCCAAATATACAATACAGCATTATTAACTTCAGTCACCGTCCTATATGTTATATCCCATGACTTATTTATTTTTTAGCTGCAAGTTTATACCTTTGACCACCTTCATCCATTTCACCCACCATATCCCCTGCCTCTCGAGAACCTGTTCTTGATTCTATGAATTTGGTTTTTTGTTTGTTTTTAATTTTGTTTTAATTCCACATAAGTGAGATCATATGGTATTTGACTTTCTCTGACCTACTTCACTTAGCATAATGCCCCAAAGGTCCATTCGTGTTGTCACAAATGGCAAGATTTCCCTCTTTTTTATGGCTGAATAATATTCTAGTGTATGTCTTCTTTATCCATTCATCCGTTGATGGACACTTACGTTGCTTCCATATCTTGGCTATTGTACATAATGCTGCAGTGAACAGGGTGGTGCCTATGTCTTTTCAAGTTAATGTTTTCATTTGCTTCAGATAAATACCCAGAAGTGGAATTGCTGTACCATATTGCCGTTCTGTTTTTAACTTTTGGGGGCAATATCCATACTGTTTTCCATGGAGGCTGCATCAACTTAGACTCCCACCAACAGGGCACAGAGTTCCCTTTTCTCCACACCTCAGCAACACTTGCTATTTGTTGTCTTTTTGATGCTAGCCATTCTGGGAGGTGTGAGGTGATATGTCACTGTGGTTTTGATTTACATTTTCCTGATGATTAGTGATGTTGAGCATCTTTTCATGTACCTGTTGGCCATCTGTACGTCTTCCTTGGAAAATGGAGGAACTTTAAACTGATTAGCAAAGCTAGGTACAATTCATGTTCTCTGGGCTTCTGAGTTGATGGAACCTGTCTTGAGAGCAGGCATGCTCTACCAAAATATCTCTTACTGTACTGTCTAAAATTTCATCAACAGAGCTAATCTCTCATGAGTTATAAAGGCTGTGGTATATGAGAGAGAGAGAAGGAAAGGGAGGATCTTTAAGGTAGCCTATTAAAAATGAAAACTTCCACAAGGAGACAAGTACTATAAGTTGTTACTAAAAATAGCATCAAAAAAATCTCTATAATTTGTGCAGTTAAAATAGAGAGGAAGACATCAAGAAGAACATTTGAAAGGATAGATCAGGAGCCGAAAGTGGACTTTGCTTGTTTCAAACCTGTTGAGAACCAGCCTTTGTGGATTTTTAAAGAAAGTTGTTAGGGGGCTTCCCTGGTGGCGCAGTGGTTGAGAGTCTGCCTGCCGATGCAGGGGACACAGATTCGTGCCCCGGTCCGGGAAGATCCCACATGCCGCTGAGCGGCTGGGCTCGTGAGCCATGGCCGCTGAGCCTGCGCGTCCGGAGCCTGTGCTCCGCAACGGGAGAGGCCACAGCAGTGAGAGGGAGGCACCGCAAAAAAAGAAAGAAAGTTGTTAGGAGCAATGACACTGGCCCATGTCTTCAGCCCCTCTACATGCTGTTCCAGTCCTGTGTAGTCAAGCAAGCTTCCTTTGAAGTATTATCTAAGTGAGAGGCTGGTTCCCTGTAAGAGGAAATTGACTCAGAATTTTTTCCAACTGCCCAAAGAAATTAATGTCCTCAGAAGGAGCTTGAGGACACTGTCAGAATTAAAAAGAACTTGGTGACAATTTAACAATGAAAAGTCACTTTTAAACCTTCAGAGGAGCCAGACTATGAAAATTTAAAGGGATCCATTGGAGGTTGTTTAAAATGCAAAATTCACTTTAATTTTGAAAATGAATTGAAGTTCTTGAACTGTATTCCTTGTAAAAGTTACTGGTTTGCATCCCACTGAACCCCAAGACACAAGAAGGCTGGTTCATTTCTTCTCTCCCATCCTCCTTCCTTCCTGTCTCTATTATATCTGAACCCTTAGCACAGTGCCTAGTTAATTGGTAAGAAATAGAAATTAAATGAGTTACTGTCAAATGAAACTGGTACAATGCTCAGTTTAATTGCCAGACACAGATTGGAGACTGGAAAAAGTGGTATACATTATATAGCCATGCACTTGAGAGATTTAAAAATTCTAACTGGCTGTGATTTCTCATGAATTTCTTAAAGGTGTCATTGAGGGACTTGCCTGAAGGCATGAGCTCAGAGAGTTGGATTTTAGAAGTGCAAGAATAATATGAGATACAGAGCAAACCATCCATGTGGAATTCCTTACATTTGCATTTCCATGTATAACTTTGGATGGAGTCCTAAAGGATAAGTGAGGCTTATAATTTGTAAAAAAAAATAAATAAAATTCTCCGATTCCTCTTTCATCTGCAGGCTCACAAATTTCATTTATTATTGAAATTTTCTGTAAAATATGCTGCTGAGTAAAATGCAAGAATCATTTCACTTATTTACTTGGCAATATGAATTTGGGAATAAAAGTAAGGTCACATTGACAGGCACAAATCTGTATTTCTCTTTGTGGTAGGTTGTGTGAATGGCCACAAATCCTTTCCCTCCTTCCACTCATACACATAGAAAGTGACATTAGAAATCCTTTTATCAAGAGGTAGAGCTCATGTCCTTACCCCTTGGATCAGGGTTGGCCATGTGACTTACTTTAGCCAGTAGGGCATTAGCAGATATGCCTCAAGTAGAGTTTTGAAAAATGCTTGCATGTTGGACTTGTGTTTCACAGCCCTGGGGACCCATGTGAAGAAGCCTAGGCTACCCTAGTGGGTGATGACAGGACACACAGTTGTGCCGGCAGGTAGAAGCAGAGCCACTTAGCTCACCATGGGTGCATGATTTAGCCCACGTGGGGCAAGCAGAAGAAGCATCCCACTGTGCCCAGCCTAAATTGTGAGCTAGATAAATAGTTGTTTTAAGCCACTCAGTTTGGAATGGCTTGTTATTCAGCAGTAGATAACTAATACACCCTGGTAGTGCTGTGCAGGAATTCCACCCTTTCTTAAATTCCTCCTCAATAGTTCTAGGGGTCCCCAGTGGATTTCGCTGATGTTCTTTGAGGTATGATACTCTTGGCTGCTATGACTCACCTACGTTCCTCCTCTTTGACTCAGGGTCCCTGTGGTGCTGGTGTCTTTGGTGGTGGTCAGTGCCCAAAGGGGCAGTTCTGCTGGTGACACTGGAGATGACAGCCCTCCTGGCATCTACCAGAGATGCCCACACTGTAATGTGCAATCCAACTCATTTTGGGACCTCTGCTGTTTCATAATTAGGACAAAGGGAGAGGGATAATTAGGACAAAATCATAAAAGATGTGTGATTTGAGAGCTGGAGGGACCTTAGAGATTATCTATTCCAACTTCTCATTTTATAAAAGAGGATCCTTGCACAGAGAACTTTATCACTGGCCCAAGGTCCCATGATATATGAATGCCAGATCTGGGACCAGAACAGAAATCTTTTCACTCCAAATCTAGGGATTATTTCCATTCATTTGTATCAGTTTTGCTTTTCTTAATTTTCCAAAAGAATGTAGGTTTTGGGAGAACTTACCAAGAGTGATAAGTAAAAAGTCTGAGGTGTGATTGTAATGGGAGACAGATACCCATTTTCCCTTTCAGATTTGTGTCAGCCTGTTTAAATGGCTGTTTCATTTGAGAAGTGCTTTGGAGATGGAGCTATAGTTTAAGCAGGCCTGGTGATATTTGGAGACCTAAGCAGCTTCCCCCAGCCAATCAGGGTCGCATGCAGTTGGAGTGGTGCGCTCAATGGAAACTCACACGGCTACTCGTGGTGTCTGCCTTAGCTCAGACACTGATTCCACACTGGAGCACACTTGGTCCATATGGGGGGCCTCAGAACCACCTCCACGTTACTGAGACCTTGGGTGGGAGTAAGGCTCAGTACAGCAGAGAGAGGTCTGGAGTGCCGACAGCCATGGTTGCCAGACTGGATCCTATGTTGTGGGGATTCTACTGTACTGCAGGGGCAGCAAGACTTACAGGATGCAGGACACTAAAAGTGCTATAGGGTGTTCATATCCCAGTATCAAACCGTGAAGTTCCCCGCCGAGCCCCTGGATCCTGAGGGCCTGCAGCTCTTCTCTCTGTTCAGGTGACAGATGGCCCTTTGGAGGCATTCCCTTTCACCTTCACTAAGAGCATTGTGACTGGTTTTTGCTTGCAAAGCTTGAAAAGCCTTGGAGAAGTTGGGGGTTGGAGCCACTGAGGGGGAGGGTACACATCTATGTTCTCGGGAAGGCTTCAAGCCCACCCAGTGCTGGAGCAGTCAGGCAATCACTTTGAGGTATCGCCAAAAAAAGTGCTGCCAGACACAAAGCAGGTGTGTGAACACAGGAGAACACAACTCTGCTGCAACCAGCGGGAGGCTTCCCTGTGGCCAGGATCAGAGGAGGGCCTGGCAGGGGCACGCTGCTCCCCTCACCGGCCACTCTGTGCCGTCAGAAATGGAGATCAGGGGCTTCCCTGGTGGCGCAGTGGTTGAGAGTCCGCCTGCCGATGCAGGGGACACGGGTTCGTGCCCCGGTCTGGGAAGATCCCACATGCCGCGGAGCGGCTGGGCCCGTGAGCCATGGCCGATGAGCCTGCGCGTCCGGAGCCTGTGCTCCGCAACGGGAGAGGCCACAACAGTGAAAGGCCCGCGTACCGCAAAAAAAAATAAAAAAAATAAAAAGGAGATCAGGAGAGACATTATTTACTTAGACAAATGTATTTGTCTTTGATATATTTTAAAAATATTCCCAAGCCTTTCTTTCTGGGCATACTCTTTTATCTCTGATATTGGTTTAATAATGCTGCTTCCAATAAGGAAAATAAATATGACTTGAGGAAAGTGATCTGTATATTTACAGTACAGATCTGAGGAGACCATTCGTTGTGTGAATGTAGCACAGGAAAATTAGGGCAGTCTAGTTATCACATTTCAATTTCAAGCTTCTGATGGGTATTAAAAAGTGATTAAAAGAGATTTAAAAAGAGTACCTTAAGGGTCTCGCTTTAAATTGGAAATCCAAATTGAGAATCACGTCAATGATTTAAGGTAAATTAGAATATGGAACACATGGGCCCTACAAAGCAATGACCTTGGTGGTGAATTGAGAATGGGCGCTGACTCATCCCTGTCCTGTTGCCATGTGAACTAGTGGAGCTTTGTTTCTTGGCTTGATTTCCTTTCCATACATGTTAATTCATATATTTGCTCTTTTTTTTTAAAGTTTTTTTGATGTGGACCATTTTTAAAGTCTTGATTGAATTTGTTACAATATTGCTTCTATTTTATGTTATGGTTTTTTGGCTGCGAGGCATGTGGGATCTTAGCTCCCCAACCAGGTATCGAACCTGCACCTCCTGCACTGGAAGGCAAAGTCTTAATCATTGGACCACCAAGGTAGTCCCCATGTTTTTGCTCTTTATTCAGTGCCTAATTGGGGTTATCACTGAGCTAGTTGCTAGCAACTAGCTAACACAGGTTGTTAGGAGTTTGGGTATATTTGAGGCTGGGGGTAGTAAGAAAGTATGAGTCTCTAAGAAGAAAGGACACAACCCAGTCTCCTTTCCCCATGCCCCGCACCCTGATAAGGACAAATGATGAGCAGGTCATCAGACAATAGTGCAACTTTCTCTGACAACCAAGTGGAAAGAGGTGAATTACCATGGGGATGAGGTTGTTTTTTGTGTTTTTTTTTTTTTTTTTTTTTTTTTGCGGTATGCGGGCCTCTCACTGTCGTGGCCTCTCCCGTTGCGGAGCATCGGCTCCGGACGTGCAGGCTCAGCGGCCATGGCTCACGGGCCTAGCCGCTCTGCGGCATGTGGGATCTTCGCTGACCGGGGCATGAACCCGTGTCCCCTGCATCGGCAGGTGGACTCTCAACCACTGTGCCACCAGGGAAGCCCCGGGGATGAGGTTTTATGAAAGAGAAGGTAGTTGAGCCTTACAGGCTGCTAGAAGGTGAAGATGGATGGCTTCTCTTTTAGAGGCCTAGAGGAATCTTTAGAAAGTGGCTTGCTATTTGTTGTGGCTTCTGTGGCATGGGTAAGAAAATGTAGGGTCGAGCTCTATTGCCGGAGGTTTGGGACTCCAAATCAGGAATTAGGACTTGATACCTCATTCCCTATTCCCACTGCCAACAGATAACTTGCTCACATCAAATGCAGGTGAGGTATTTATCAAAATTATTAGCAAGAAAGAATATGACATTTTTTGGTATATGTCTATCAATCTTATGATCTGACATCAGAAATTTACATGAAAGTTCCCTTTGCATTGTGGAGATTTGGATTAGGACTTGATTTTTATAGTCCGAGTACAATCATACTTTCGTACTACCCCCAGCTTCAAATATAACCAAACTCCTAACAGCCTGTGTAAAAACCTTTGCAGAGGCATCCATTCACTAAGTTTCTGGGTGAGGTCAAGGATTCTATTAAGTTGTTTATTTCTACTTCACGATTAAGGGGGAAAGTATTTTAAGAATTTTTGCATTTCCACCTAGCAGAATTTTAAACGTAGTCTCATAAAAATTTCAAATCCAAAATCAGTCATTCAAAAATATAACAGATGTGCAGTGACTATAATACAGCACTATTAGCCATGATAAAATACAAATCAGTTACTCCACTAGTAAGTTGTAAAATATAATCGGAATCAAGTTAAGCTCTTTCTAAATTAGGCAGCATGGCAGAGTGGAAATAGCACGGCAGGACTAGTTGCACATTTATGTTCTGATTTTGCTATCAAGGGAATCCTAGCCACATAAAAAGAGTTGGGAGTTTTTTCATCTGTTTTCTGAAAGAATTGATATAAGATCTATATATGTATGACAGGATATTCTAGTGAAGGCTTCTGGGCCTGTGGATATCTGTGTGAGAAGGTTTTTATTTACACAATCAATTTCTTTACACGGGACTATTTAGATCATGTTTCTTTTGTGTAAGTTTTGAGTCTTCCATGGAATTTGTCCATTTTATCTATTTTGATAAATTTATTGATATAAAATTATTTGTAATATAGTCCCTTATAGTCTGTATGATTCTGTAGGAGCCAAAGTGATAGCTTCTTTTATTTTTGATTAGTCTATCTAGAAGTTTATTTTTTGAAAAACAATTTTGCATTTCACTGACTTTTTTCATTTTTTTTTATTCCTTTGATATGTTGCTTGTATCTTTATTGTATCTCCTTTCTACTTACTTTGTGTTCAATTAGGCTTTTTGACTTTTTGAGAGAGAAGTTTACATAATTAATTTTAGACACTTTTTTTTCTTTCTTGAATAAGGGTTTGAAGCTGTACATTTCCCTCTAAGCCCTGCTTGTAAGTTTTGAAATTTGTGTTTTTATTTTCATTTAGTTCAGAATATTTTCTAATTTCCCTTATTTCCTTGTTGACCTATTTTTGGAAGTAGGTTTTTGAAAATTAATAGACTATTTTTAGAATAATTTTAGGTTTACAGAAAATTGAGCAGAAAATAGTTCCCATACACCCACTCTCTCCCTTGTTCATAGTTTCCCCTGTTATTAACGTCTTATTTTAGTGTGGTACATTTGTTACAATTGATGAACCAATAGTGATACATTATTATTAACTGAAGTACATATTTTACATTAGGATTCCCTCTTTTATTTTTACAGTTCTGTGGGTTTTGACAAATGCATAATGTCCTATATCTACCATTACAGTATCGTACAGAATAGTTTCACTGCCCTAAAAATCCCTTGTGCTTCCCTGATTCATCCCTCTCTCTCCACTCCAGTCCCTGGCAACCACTTATATTTTTCTTGTTTCCATAGTTTTGCTTTTTCCAGAATGTTGGAATCATACAGTATGTAGCTTTTTCAGATTGGCTTCTTTCACTTAATAATATGCATTTAAGGTTCCTCCGTGTCTTTTCATGGCTTGATAGCTTGTTTCCTTTTATTGCTGAATAATATTCCATCGTGTGGATCTATCAGCCTGTTTATCCTCTCACCTTTTGAAGAATATCTTGGTTGCTTCCGATTTGGGGCAGTTATGAATAAAACTGCTCATAGAACATTTCATATGCAGGTTTTTGTGTAGATATGTTTTCAAATCAGTTGGGTAAATATCTAGGTTCGTGACTGCTGGATCATATAAGACGACTATGCTTAGTTTTGAAAACAAACGAACAGAAAACACTGAACAGTCTTCCAAAGTGGCTGTGTCATTTTGCATTCTCACCAGCAATGAATGAGAATTGTTCTTGCTCCACAGCCTTGTTAGCATATGATATTGTCAGTTTTTTATTTTAGCCAGTCTTAGAGGTATGTAGCGGTATCTCACTGTTGCTTTAATTTGCAGTTCCCTAATGACATGTGATGTGGAGCTTCTTTTTGTATGCTTATTTTCCATCTGTATATCTTCTCTGGTGAGGTGTTTATTTAGACTTTTGCTTGTTGTCATATTTCTTTTCCTTATTGAGTTTTAAGAGTCTTTGTATATTGTAGATAGATATCCTCTATGAGATATGTGTTATGCACATATTTTCTCTGAGTCTGTGGCTTATCTTTATATTCTCTTAACAGTGTCATTCACAGGGCAGACATTTTTAACTTTAATTAGGCCCTACTTACCAATATTTTTCTGTCATGCGTCCTGCTTTAGGTATTTCTCTAAAAATTATGAAACCCAAGTTCACCTAGGTTTTCTCTTATGTTTTAGAAATTTTCTAATTTTGTGTTTTACATTTAGGTCTGTGGTCCATTTTGAGTTAATTTCTGTGAAAGGTATAATGTCTGTGTCTAGATTAATTTTTTTTTCAATGTGGATTGCCAACTGTTCTGACACCATTTGTTGAAAACACTATGCTTTCTCTATTGAATTGCCTTTGTCAACAATCAGTTGACTTTGTGTGGATATATTTCTGGGCTCTTTATTCTGTTTCACTGATACGTGTGCCTATTCTTTATCCAATACCATGCTGTCTTGATTACTGTAGGTTAATAGTAAGTCTTAAAGTCACTTGTGTCCATTCTTCAACTTTGTTCTTTTTCTTCAGTATTGGCTATTCTGGGTCTTTTTCCTTTTCACATAAACTTTAGAATCAGTTTACTGATTTCCACCAAATAGATTGCTGAGATTTTGATTGGGATTGTAGGAGGAGCTTCAAGTTGGGAAGAGCTGACATCTTAATAATAATGAATCTACAAATCCATGCACGTGAAATCTCTCTCCATTTATTTAGATTGTCTTTCATTGCTTTTCATTGGAGTTCTATAGTTTTCTCCATAGAGATCCTGTATATGTTTTACTACACTTATGCTTATGTATTTCATTTTTGGGTGATGCTATTATAAATGGTATTATGTTTTAATTTCAAATCCCAATTGCTTATTTCTGGTATATATAGAAAAGCAATTGACTTTTATATATTAACCTTGTATCCTAAATTTTATTGTAATCACAGATTTTGAAAATTGATTTCCAGTTAAATTCTGTTATGTAAGAGAACACACTCTAAAATTTCAATCCTTTTAAATTTACTGAGACATGTTTTATAACCCAGCATATGATAAAACTTGGCAAATGTTCCAGGTGCACTTGAAAATAATTTTATTTTGCAGTTCTTGAGTAGATTGTTCTATAAATGTTATTAACTCTGTTGGTTGATAGTGTGGTTTTTTAAGTCTTCTTTATCTTACTCAATTTTATCTTTCACCATTTGCTGAAAAAGTATTATTGAAACCTATCACAATAATTATTGATAATTAGCTTGTGCTTACTGAGATGTAATGTGTGTTAAATCACTGTCTTTGATAACAGAGTAATTGAAGAATTTAAGAAAGCTTCTAGAATTTTTCAGTCCTCCTCTTATGTATTTTAAGTACAAATCAGGGATATAAATATGTATCTTTAAATGTTTCTTAATACCTTTATTGTTTTATAATATTTTCCTTGTGAGGTTGGAGGTTGAATGGATATTCTCATGGTTGGGTCTAAGGAAAAACTGGAGGGCTTGAATCAGTAGATTCCCTTAATTAAGTGGGAAAAACTGAATTTTGGAGTGTGAACTATGCTGTGCTGTCGCTTCAGGTATCTTTTCATGTATTTAGAGCAAAGGCAATTTCATAGATTTTTTAATGATCTAAAATCGGAGAGGTGGTATGTCTTATAGTGTTATATAAGTTGATGGGTAAAGGTTCAGGAAAATCTTTACAGTTTAACAGTGGTCAGTAAGCCTGCCTTAAGAGTGAGAAGAAAAATTTCAGGATACTTTGATTCTCTTAAGTTTCTCTATGGCACACCCAAATAACACAACGATGAGCTAAAGTTTCCAGGAAAAAATACATCAGTACATGTATAACCTAAGGAGGAGAACTGGTTTTATTGCTCTGCAGAGAACAGCCATGGATAATTATCTAAAATTGGAAGGTTGGATAAAATCTTCACAGCTTTATGTATCCTACAGGAAAGACTGCATCTGTAACCATTACTGTACGTGTTGCCTTCTCTTATTAAATTTCTTCAGTGAAGAAAGGTTATAATTTTAATCATATTCTTGTTCAACCTTCTATCAGAAGGAAGTCTTCCCTCAGACTGGAACAAGTATTGTGATACTTTAGACCTCAAATCTTAAGATAAATTGAGAACCAGCAGCCAATCACCATAGTCAGGCACTGTGACAAAATCTAAAAAAATGGTCTCATAATATTTTTTCTCTTTATACTATACTTAGTATGTCTTTATAGTTATGAATTTCGGGGAGATCCAAATATAAATTGAATAAGGACATTTGAATAGAGCTTTATGGTTTGTAAAATATTTTCCCCATTATTTTAATCCTCCTATTACCACCCTGAAAAAGATAGTGTAGAGATCTATGATACTTATGGTTTTCTCTGCTCAGCACTTTTTCCGGTTTCTTTTCTTCTGATACCAATAACCATCTTCCAGCTTCCTTAGGGAAATCCCTGCTCTGCTAACATGGTTCCAAGAAAGGCTGTTAATCATAGTCTCCTCTGTAACTGTCCCTAGGCTACAGTGTCTGGTCAGTCAAAATTGCCGCCTTCACATTCCTATTCACAGTGACTGGTTAAGAAATTGTATGTGATTCTAAAGGGCCTTACACGAGCTCTCCCTGGTACTTTGCTGCTGAAATGGAAATAGAGAAAATATCTTCTTGCTTTTGGGCTAGTGTTACTAGATGGATACAAATTCGCAGATGCTTTGAAAATCCAAGCTGTCTAGAATAAGGGAGAATGGAGTTAACATGGTGAGATGAGAATGGATGAAATAAAAAGATAAGAATTACTTAATGCATTGAACCCCTGGATCTAGCCATATTTGACCATGTTTCGTGAGCTAATAAATTCCTTTTTTTCTTAAGGTAGTTTAAGATGGTTTGTCTTACTTAGTTCATTCAGGCTGCTATAACAAAGGACCATAAACTGGGTGACTTCTAAACAGCAGAAATCTATTTCTCAGAGTTCTGGAGGCTAGAAAACTGAAATCAGGGTGTCAGCATGGTTGAGTTCTGATGACAGCCCTCCTTTAGGCTGTAGACTGTTGACTTCTTCTGTACCCTCACATAGCAGAGAGAAAAAGCAAGCTCTGGTAACTCTTATAAGGGCACTGATGTCATACATGAGGGCTTCACCCTTATGTCCTCATCTAGTCCAAAGGGTCCACCTCTGAATGCCATTACAGTGGGGAGTAGGGTTTTAACGTGTGAATTTGGGGGGATGATACAAACATTCAATTCATGACAGTAGATTTTTCTATTTGCAACCTGAAGAATTTTCCCTATTACAGATACTTTTGCAACCTTTCACAGATGAAAAGCTGAGGTTCTGTGAGGTTAAGTAACTGATCTATATGTATAGTGGGGAGACTTGAATAAAGTGTATTCTCATTTCAACTAACCATTCTGTCTGCCAATTACCATGCCGCTTAAGAATAAAAATCTTGTGGTGGTTTTTGTTGTTGTTGTTGTGTGTGTGTGTGTGTGTGTGTGTGTGTGCGCGTGTGTGGGGCTGACCATTTTTGTTCCCTAAATAAAGTTTGCTGATCTGACTGTATAAGCTCTTCTGCTCACACCCTAGTAGAGGGATGATGTCTGTGTGGCTCCCTGGCTGTGCTGTGATACTCTTTGCCTGTCCTGCCCCCTCAAGTCCAGATTCCCATGCTCCAGGACTTCCTCTCAGAATAGATTATCTAATGAACCACATCCACCAGGCCTGAGTCATTTGAAGTCTGATTCTGATCTGATCCAGCCAAGCTGACCATTTTACCTTAGAATGGGTCTTCACAATTGTAGTCTTTCCAAAGACACCCTGTAGTGGATAGGTGAAGGTAAAAGAAAGGATTCTTCCTATTTGTTTCAATCTGTATTGGCTGGCTTACCTGCCCTTAGACAGTCCCCTAACACCCCTGTGAGCCCAAATGGCAGAAAAATGGGCTTAGACTTGAGAAAAAATACTTCCACATTTTGTGAACAAGAAAAGGAACAAGTAATATGATTTTTTAAAGGTTAAATACAGTAAAACCTCCCAATTCAGCTTTGCCAGAGGAAGAGCTGCTCCATAAGTGAATTTTAAAGAAACACTTTAAGCATCAAAAACTTTATAAAAACCTATTTTGAACATTATAAGGTTGAAATCTTTCTAAGATCTATTGCACACACCCCTGCTTTGCTTTTTGAATCACACCACTCCTAATATAAACTATTTCCTTAGAGACCTAGGGGTTTTGTTGTTTCTGGATGACCACCCAGTGGAGTACTCTGTGCTTTTGTGTAATTCCATCCTGTTTTTTAATGTATTTTCCTACATATTTTTAAATGCTAATTTTTTCTACTAACTGCTCCTTTTGATGGCTGTTAATATATTCTTTGCCGTTGCTTTAAATCTTCTGTCTTATTTTATACATAGTCTGCATGACACATGGCCTCCCACCCTCTCTTACAGAGTAGAGGGTGAAGAATTTGTGGCAGTTTTTTCTCTCGTAACACGCAGATAACTCTTCCATTTACATCTGTTTCCAGGCAGGCTTGGACACAAAGCATCACTGGGTCCAAGGGAGAGAGAGGAAGCAGAACTTGGCCAAAGACCTACTTAATAACTGGCATTTCACTGACCACTTGTGAGGTTGTCAGCACTATGCCTTATGTCATTTAAACCTCACAACAAGTCTTAGTGCAAAATTTTCCAGGCATTGTACTAAGTGCTTTACATATATTATTTCCCTTAGTGATCAAAACATCTCTATGTATCTCACAGGAAGGTAACTTGGAGGTAAAACAGAGCACAAACTTTGACCTAGGCACACTGGATCCTGGGGCGACTTGGCAACATGATAGAATTACAAATTCTATCCTAAAAGCTTCTATTTAACACGTTTCATTTCCCAGGGTCACAAAGCAAATGGCAGAACTGAGATACAATTCTGATATATATATATATATATATATATATATATTTTTTTTTTCCCCCAGAGGTCATGCTCTTAACCACGATCCACTTGGCCTTAATTCCTTATCTGCATCTCCTACTTTGTTTCTCTGCTTAGTGCATCAGACTTCCTTTAGGGCTTGGTTTGCCTAACTCCTATCTCTTCCTCCCTGGGGTGAAATTCTTCTCACCGTATATTCTACTTATCTGTACACTTATGTCACCAATAATTCCTATATGGCTTTCGAATTGGGCCCTGTACATGCACTTGCTGTATCCTTTCCGCAGAGTGCTTAAAATAGATAATTTAAATCTACATTTATATGAGTGAGTCTGTCTTTTATTAAGCACATCAACACTACATGTCTCTGAAAATGAGCTATATTAGTATATATCTGGTCTATGGAAAATGCACATATGGATTTTCAGACCCCTTGCCTTAACTTGACGGTCTCCTGGGTCTGGAGTCCAAAGGTTGAGATCACTGCTTTGGAGCAGCATAATGTAATGGCAGAGAGCCAGGCTCAGGGGCCAAACAGACTTGGGTTCAAACCATGACTCTGCAACCCCAGAGGTTCCATGATCTTGGTCATGAGTCTCAACCACCCCCCAAAAAGACTACCTTTTTCTGAGGCCTCATTGTCCCATTTAGATGAGATCAGGCATTTAAAGTACTTAGGCAGCATCCTATTCCTGTATGGGAGTCCATGGTTTGGAAGTTAAAAGACATAAAGAATGATAAACCAACTTTGATCATGGCACACTGGATCCTGGCTGATTTGGTAACACAATCTGGAATTACAAGTTGTGTTACATAATGAAATCAAAAGAAGGACTTGCACTGTCTAGTTGGTACAGAGACTTGTAACCAAGTTATATAATGATAACCCATACTTCACAGGGTCATTCTATGGGGTATCATTCCCTTCTCACCTCTTTGTCAGGGGCTGTTGTTCAGAATTCAGAAGACCTGGACCTTCATACCTTTCTCATTTCCCCCAGAGGTGGGCGGTATCACTGTAACCTCAGGACAGTCTCTCTCTCCCTCCTGGTTCTGCCAAGCTCTGCCTCTTCCCACAGACCTTCTCCTTTCCCTCCTACATCCCCACCTGACTCCCAGTTCTCCTGAGAGCCAAGGCTTCTATCACAAATGCCAGGAAGCCCTTGCAGGCTATTTCTGTTTGGGACTCTGTACAAACCTATACCAGGACTGGGGAGAAGATGATGTGCAGTGTGCTTGATGGGGAAGGGAAAATGGAAATGGCAGGTAGAGAAATTCCCCCTAACTTAGTATATGCATAGAAGTGTTATTGAACCTCTCTGTTGGACTGACGGGTGTCAGCCCTAGTGAAAGGTGATGTGGAGGATCCAGAGCCCTGCAGGCTTCATTTTTCCTCAGCAGGAAGTCCCTAAGACTCTGCCACAGAAACTCTAGGGATCCACCAAGCCGAATGAAAACCATAGATATGAAAGAAAAAAAGCTCAGACAGAACTTTATGTTTAATCCTTCAGAGGGTAGCCCAAAATAATGGCTACTGAAGCAAGAATACTTTCTGTACCATATCCCATTTAGTCAGTCCATGACCCTCATGAAGCAGGTTCTGCTGTTAATTCCATTTTATAGATGAGGAAACAGACTCAGACCAAGTAACTGGCCCAGAATTACCCAGCTAGTAAGTAGATGAGCAGAGATTTGAACACATGTCTCTCTGACTCTGTGCTCTGACATTTATATCTCTTGCTATAAAGGGATCCTGAATGTATTAATTCTAAAGGGTAGACCGAGTCTAACGGTTAGACTTGATAAAAAATTCTTTTGACAGTAAACTTTTAAGGAAGCTTTTTTCCCTAGGCGACATTACAGGTTAAATATTGGTGCTACCTTAGTTTTCATATGGTGGGAAGTAACTATGGTTGGGCAGGTGGTTCCCACAGAGTTCAGTCAATTTCAGCCTGTTTGGATTACAAACTCTCTGACCTGTAAATGAGTTCCAGCATTTCAGAGGAGAATAAAAACAAAGAGTGTTGCAATATCTGTGAAACTTCATTAGCACTGCTGGAAAATTGTGTCCTGTTGTTGGTGAGTCATAAGTGTCACTTGTGTTTGTTTAACATTCATCCATGCTTTATGGATAAAGTAGATGAAGTTCCCCATCCATTTCAAGTATTGGAGTACAAACTCTTTAATTAGAACCTCTCTTCTGCCTTAAGCTCTGGGTCTGGCCACCAGCTCCACCCAGATTTGTCAAGTGAGTCACCTTTGTCAAGTGCCTTGTCTTCCTCCTCGCTGGTTCCTCCTCTCAATTTTATGCTAATTGGTCTCCAGTGCCCTAGGCTTCCTTTAACTTCCTGTATTAGTTTCTTTTTGCTACTGTAACAAAGTACCATACATTTAGGGGCTTAAAATGACACAAGTTTATTATGTTACAGTTCTGGAGTTCAGAAGTCCAAAAAGAGTTTTGCAGAGATAAAAACAAGCTAATGGCAGGGCTGATTTCTTCTGGATGATCTAGGGCAGAATCCATTTTCTTGCTTTTCCCAGCTTCTAGAAGCTGTCTTCATGCCTTGACTTGTCACCTTTTCTCCCTCTGCTTCATTACTGGGCCTTCTCTGTCTGACTTTCCTGCCTCCCTCTTTTAAGGACCCTTGCGATTACATTGGACCCACTTGGATAATTTTCCCATCTCAAGGTCCTTAATTTAATCACAACTTCAAGCCCCTTTTTACGTGTAAGATAATATTCATAGGTTTCAGGGATTATGAAGTGTCCACATAGCTTAGGAGGCCATTGTTCTGTCTACCATACCTCCTTCTTAGGAAGGGCTTCTCAAAGAAAAGAAGTATTCTGTGGTGTCATGAACATGATGTGAAACTTGGAGCAGGGATTAGACGCCAGTCTTGAATCTGACATTATGCCCATTGTCAGACCATGAACAAAGCACTTCACTTCTCAGATAAAATTGTGTGATTGAGGTCTTCGATTAATTCACTGATGTCTCTCTTAGCTATAAAATTCCATACTTGACAAATTTATTTATATTAAAATATAAATGACTTGAAGCAATTTTACTGTGGATTAGGTTTTTCTCCAAAGGATTGACTTTACTCTAAAAATAATAATTCATCAAATTTGATGTGAGAATAACTTTCTTTAGGCAAAGAAACATATTTACTACTGGAACCACACCACATAGTCCACCAAGTTCTTCCTTCAATATTAAGGCCTGTTCAACTTGGGACCAGTCATATACATGAATATGTAGACCAAGGTTTTTCAGTGTGGTCCATGGGTCATCTGCAATCATACCACCTGGGACACTTGTTAAAAACGGTTAGTTCAGGGCCCCAGCCCAGACCTATATTATAAGGGCTGATAAGTGACATATAATGAATGGCTTAAAGTGAATAATTTGGACAATAAAGTTTGAGAGTTACTATAACGTAAACATAATTACTGGTTACAGCTTGTAACGTTACAAAAATCACAACTTGTTAGACTGAAAAAGGTTATCCCACTCCCTTTTCCCACCTTCATATTCATTTTGCATATAAGAAACCTGAGATTTAGAGGAGTGAAATTTCTTGCCCAGGTCCCAACAACTACTTTGATGCAGAGTCAAGACTACAAATGAAGTCTTCAGGCATCACGTTCAGAGCTCATTGACAGTTGAGCTATTTAAATTTTTCTTCTGAAAAAAAATATGTTGACCAGGTTAATTTTCTTTGAATGCAGTAATCCCTCCTTTTCAAAAGTAAAAAGATACTTAGTCAAAAAGACTGTCTCTAGAATGACTAATCATTTTTAATTGGTTTCTATTCTTGATGTTAAAGACATCCTTACACAAAAAGATTTATCTTAACACATGTTTAAAATATTGATTTTAAAACATTAAAACAATATTCAAGTAAGTCATTAAATATTTGTATGCTTTAAAATGTAAAATACCATAATTAAAATGTGCTCCTTTGATATTAACTCCATAGGAATATGAGATGCTCCATGTATTACTTCACAAATTACAATCTATTTTATCTCTATTCCAAATTGAAACATCCCTATAAATCTTATAGGCCACAAGTAAATGAAATTAGTTATTTATAGGCAGTGGATGAAAATAGACTAGAAAGGAATGAGACATTGATGAGTATAATTTTAATGTAGCTTTGACTTTGAACCATGTTAATGTTTTACATATTCCAACAGGAAAAATGAATTTAAAAGGATGGGAAAAACTCCTAAAGTTAATTGACTTTAAATATTTATCAACTTTATAACCACAAAGAGGAAAAAAATAGTCCAAGTAACTTTTATATGTAGTTCTCTAACTTTATTCATTTAGTGGGATATATTCTAAGAGCAAAATTTGTTGCAAGTGGTGTGGGTGTAGTATTGCTGAATTTTGTGTATTAAAGGATTAATCAAAAAAGTTAATATATTGTTCTTGGAAACCAATATTCTCACTGTGGAGGAGGAAAAATAAAATATGAAATGAGAAAAGAAGAGGAATTTTCTCTTTGGATGTATCAGTATGAATATATATAATAAATATGTATATTGCATGTGTGTGTGTGTGTATGTGTTCTGTGCACCTAAAGGGCCTAGTAGCAATGACCCCTTGATGGCACTGAGATATCTAGATCCCAGTCCTTGGTTCCTAAATGAAAGGAACTAGGACTCCTTGCAGAAATTATGGATTCTGCTATGGAAGAAGTATAAATTAAGCTTAAAGTAAGAAGTGCCCCAAAACTGATATAGAGATGTCAAATGATTCAGGAAAGGACTTCTACTGACCAAATTTGGACAATTTGAATATTAAAAGAATAGTTACAATAATAAATTATTAAACACTTAATGAAAAGAATCTATAAGTCCATAGTGATGCAAACTTTTACATATATACATAATTATAAATATATCAACCTTTTAGATATTTTTCAAAATGTACAATTTTATTATATATACAGGCATATGTATCTACTTCTACTAAGCACTTTAATAAATATCTTTCACTATTATTACTATAACTTGTATTTCATTTGATTGTACAGTAAAATTGAATTGCCTATGTATTCTAAACTATTTGTGTGTGTAAGTTTTATGTGTATAATTTGGCAGTTTTTGTAATTTATACTGGGATCTATTTTGTAAGTGTTATGAATAGTTGAAGAATTTTAGAATTGGAAGGATTTTAGGGAATATTTGGTTTAATATTCATTAATCCCACAAAAATGTATTAAGACTTTGACATGACAGCATTATAGTAGAGCTGGTGTAGGTTGTATCCTATACATCTCTAGGTGTCACCATTCACATGATGGTTTATGGAATGGCACCACTTGTGTTTCACTTTGTGCTTTGCAAACCACATTTGTTTGCAACACCTTGGTTCCTTGAGATAAAATAGTGAAAAAGACAAAACAGCCCCAGACCTCTGAAACTTCTCAGTCTAGAGAAGAAAATACACATAAAAATAGGCAAGTATACAACTGATAAAGGCAACATGACAGGTTTCTGTGGGAGATCATAGAAGGGGCAACTACCTCATATCTGGAGGATGAGGGCAGGTTTCCTAAGAAAATGTTTCATTTACGCTGAGGTCTGAATGAAAAAGACAGGCTAAAGAAAGCAAAGGAAGGGGAAAGAGATGGAGGAAGATTGTTCTGGCCAACCTAATGGCAAGTTCTTGAAGGTGAAGAGAGAGGCTAGTGCTCAGGGAGTAGAAATAGTCCTGCCGAAGAAACACAGAAATGGTCTGAAAAACTAGAGGCTGCAAGAGATTAAGTGAGTTGCGTAGTGTCACCTACCCTATCTTCTCTTCTGATTCATTAATGAACACATTAAGTTACAGCAGATTTATTCATCACAAGTACAAAATATACCCTGGGAAATGTTCTGCCAGCAACTATGCTACAGTGTGACCTCAGGTAAATCACCACCCTAGACCAGGGCTTGTCAGTTGCAGAGGGCAGTAGCTATGTCCTTCTCATCTTCACACACACACAGCATCCATTGATTGGTTGCCCACAGTTCATCTTCAGAGATGTTTTGGTTGTTGAGGTCTCCATCAATATACATAACTGAAATTTAAACAATTATTACGGAAACAGGTTTGATCTAGATATGACATACCTGCATATGCAAAAACTAAAAGCAAAACAGAGAAGCTAAGAGCAAAAGCATACCATTTTCTCTGACAGGGTCCTGTTTGCTAGTCCTGTTTGCTTCTGTTCTGGTATGCTTCCTGTTAGCAGTCAAAACAAATTGTCTGTAAGGCAAACAAAATTGTATTGATAAAATGACATGAGTCCATCTAGAGAATCTTAAAAAAATCAAGATGAATTGTATTCCCATTTATAAAAATGTTTATGTAATACTCCTTTCATCGAATCAGATTATCTTATAATTTTATTTTAAAACATCAAATATATTTCACATTAATTTGGCTGTTGAAATATCAGGGTAGAGGAGGAGCTTCAAGATGGTGGAAGACTAAGATGAAGAGATTACCTTCCTCCCACAAATATATCAGAAATACATCTACATGTGGAACAACTCCTACAGAACACCTACTGAACGCTGGCAGAAAAACTTATACCTCCCAAAAGTCTGAGCCGTGTGGATGACAGGCTCTTGGTGCTCCAGCTAGGCATCAGGGCTGTGCCTCTGAGGTGGGAGAGCCAAGTTCAGGACACTGGTCCACAAGAGACCACCCAGCTCCATGTAATATCAAACGGCAAAAGTCTCCCAGAGATCTCCATCTCAATGCCAACACCCAGGTCCACTCAATGACCAGCAAGCTACAGTGCTGGACACCCTATGCCAAACAACTAGCAAGACAGGAACAAAACCCCTTCCATTAGAGAGGCTGCCTAAAATCATAATAAGGCCACAGACACCCCAAAACACACCACCAGACATGGACCTGTCCACCAGAAAGACAAGATCCAGCGTCCTCCACCAAAACACAGGCACTAGTCCCCTCCACCAGGAAGCCTACACAACCCAGTAAACCAAACTGAGCCACTGGGGACAGACACCGAAAACAATGGGAACTACTACCTGTAGCCTGCAAAAAAGAGACCCCAAACACAGTAAGTTAAGAAAATGAGAAGACAGAGAAACACAGCAGATGAAAGAGCGAGGCAAAAACCCACCAGACCTAATAAATGAAGAGGAAATACTCAGTATACCTGAAAAAGAATTCATAATAATAGTAAAGATGATCCAAAATCTTAGAATGGAGAAAATACAAGAAAAGTTTAACAAGAATAGAAGAACTAAAGAGCAAACAAACAGTGATGAACAACACAATAAATGAAATTAAAAATTCTCTAGAAGGGGTTAGTAGCAGAATAACTGAGGCAGAAGAATGCATAAGTGACCTGGAAGATAAAGTAGTGGAAATAACTACTGCAGAGCAGAATAAAGAAAAAAGAATGAAAAGAATTGAGGACAGTCTCAGACTTCTGGGACAATATTAAATGCACCAACATTGGAATTAAAGGGGTCCCAGAAGAAGAAGAGAAAAAGAAAGGGGCTGAGAAAATATTTGAAGAGATTATAGTTGAAAACTTCCCCAGTATGGGAAAGGAAATAGTTAATCAAGTCCAGGAAGCACAGAGAGTCCCGTAGAGGATAAATCCAAGGAGAAACATGCCAAGACACAAATGGCTCAAACTATCAAAAATTAAATACAAAGAAAAAATATTAAAAGCAGCAAGGGGAAAATAACAAATAACACACAAGGGGATCCCTATAAGGTGACCAGCTGGTCTTCCAGCAGAAACTCTGCAAGCCACAAGGGAGTGGCAGGACATATTTAAAGTGATGAAGGAGGAAAAACCTACCACCAAGATGACTCTAACCTAGGAGGTGATTCAGATTTGATGGAGAAATTAAAATCTTTACAGACAAGCAAAAGCTAAGAGAGTTCAGCACAACCAAACCAGCTTTACAACAAATGCTAAAGGAAAATCTCTAGGCAGGAAACGAGAAGGGAAAGACCTACAATAACAAACCCAAAACAAGTAAGCAAATGGTAATAGGAACATACATATCGATAATTACCTTAAATGTAAATAGATTTAATGCTCCAACGAAAAGACATAGACTGGCTGAATGGATACAAAAACAACACCCATATATTTGCTGCCTACAAGAGACCAACTTCCGACTTAGGGACACATACAGAATGAAAGTGAGGGGATGGAAAAAGATATTCCATGCAAATGGAAACCAAAAGAAAGCTGGAGTAGCAATTCTCATATCAGACAAAATAGACTTTAAAATAAAGACCACTTCAAGAGACAGAGAAGGACAGTACATAATGATCAAGGGATCAATCCAAGAAAAAGATATAACAATTGTAAATATTTATGCACCCAACATAGGAGCATCTCAATACATAAGGCAAATACTAACAGCCATAAAAGGGGAAATTGACAGTAACACCATCATAGTAGGGGACTTTAGCACCCCACTTCACCATGGACCGATCATCCAAAATGAAAATAAATAAGGAAACACAAGCTTTAAATGATACATTTAAACAAGATGGACTTAATTGATATTTACAGGGCATTCCATCCCAAAACAACAGAATACACGTTCTTCTCAAGTGCTCATGGAACATTCTCCAGGATAGATTATATCTTGGGTCACAAATCAAGCTTTGGTAAATTTAAGAAAATTGAAATCGTATCAAGTACCTTTTCCAACCACAATGCTATGAGACTAGATATCAATTACAGGGGAAAATCTGTAAAAAATACAAACACATGGAAGCTAAACAACACACTAATAACCAAGAGATCACTGAAGAAATCAAAGAGGAAACCAAAAAATACCTAGAAACAAATGACAATGAAAACATGATGACCCAAAACCTATGGGATGCAGCAAGAGCAGTTCTAAGAGGGAAGTTTATAGCAATACAATCCTACCTGAAGGAACAAGAAACATCTCAAATAAACAACCTAACCTTACACCTAAAGCAATTAGAAAAAGAAGCACAAAAAACCCCTAAAATTAGCAGAAGGAAAGAAATCATAAAGATCAAATCAGAAATAAAAAGAAATGAAGGAAACTATAACAAAGATCAAAAAAACTAAAAGCTGGTTCTTTGAGAAGATAAACAAAATTGATAAAACATTAGCCAGAGACATCAGGGGAAAAAGGGAGAAGACTCAAATCAATAGAATTAGAAATGAAAAAGGAGAACTAACAACTGACACTGCAGAAATACAACAGATCATGAGAGATTATTACAAGCAACTATATGCCAATAAAATGGACAACCTGGAAAATGGACAAATTCTTAGAAAAGCACAACCTTCCGAGACTGAACCAGGAAGAAATAGAAAATATGAAAAGACCAATCACAAGCACTGAAATTGAAACTGTGATTAAAAATCTTCCAACAAAAGCCCAAGAGCAGATGGCTTCACAGGCGAATTCTATCAAACATTTAGAGAAGAGCTAACACCTATCCTTCTCAAACTCTTCCAAAATATAGCAGAGGGAGGAACACACCCAAACTCATTCTATGAGGCCACCATCACCCTGATACCAAAACCAGACGAAGGTGACATAGAGAAAGAAAACTACAGGCCAGTATCACTGATTAGCATTGATGCAAAAATCCTTAACAAAATACTCGCAAACAGAATCCAACAGCACACTAAAAGGATCATGGGGCTTTCCTGGTGGCGCAGTGGTTGAGAGTCTGCCTGCCAATGCAGGGGATGCGGGTTCGTGCCCCGGTCCAGGAAGATCCTGCGTGCCATGGAGCGGCTGGGCCATGAGCCATGGCCACTGAGCCTGCGCATCCGGAGCCTGTGATCCGCAACGGGAGATGCCACAACAGTGAGAGGCCCACGTACCACAAAAAAAAAAAAAAAAAAAAAAAAAAAAAAGGATCATGCACCATGATCAAGTGGGGTTTATCCCAGGAATGCAAGAATTCTTCAATATATGCAAATCAATCAATGTAATACACCATATTAACAAATTGAAGGATAAAAACCATCTGATCATCTGCATAGATGCAGAGAAAGGTTTTGACAAAATTCAACACCAATTTATAATAAAAACTCTCCAGAAAGTAGGCATAGAGGGAACTTACCTCAATATAATAAAGGCCCTATATGACAAACCCACAGCCAATATCGTCCTCAATGGTGAGAAACTGAAATCATTTCCACTAAGATCAGGAACAAGACAAAGTTGCCCACTCTCACCACTATTATTCAACATAGTTTTGCAAGTTTTAGCCACAGCAATAAGAGAAGAAAAAGAAATAAAGGAATCCAATTCAGAAAAGAAGTAAAGCTGTCACTGTTTGCAGATGACATGATACTATACATGGAGAATCCTAAGGATGCTACCAGAAAACTACTAGAGCTAATCAATGAAGTTAGTAAAGTAGCAGGATACAAAACTAATGCACAGAAATCTCTTGCATTTCTATACACTAATGATGCAGTATATGAAAATGAAATTAAGGAAACACTCCTATTTATCATTGCAACAAAAAGAATAAAATATCTAGGAATAAACCTACCTAAGGAGACAAAAGACCTATATGCAGAAAATTATAAGACAATGATGAAAGAAATTAAAGCTGATACAAATAGATGGAGAGATATACCATGTTCTTGGATTGGAAGAATCAACATTGTGAAAATGACTATACTACCCAAAGCAATCTACAGATTCAATGCAATCCCTATCAAACTACCACTGGCATTTTTCACAGAACTAGAACAAAAAATTGCACAATTTATATGGAAACTCCAAATAGCGAAAGCAATGTTGAGAAAGAAAAACGGAGCTGGAGTAATCAGGCTCCCTGACTTCAGAGTACACTACAAAGCTACAGTAATCAAAACAGTATGATACTGGCACAGAAACAGAAATATAGATCAATGGAACAGGATAGAAAGCCCAGAGATAAACCCATGCACATATGGTCACCTTATCTTTGATAAAGGAGGCAAGAAGTTACAGTGGAGAAAAGACAGCCTCTTCAATAAGTGGTGCTGTGAAAACTGGACAGCTACATGTAAAAAATTAGATTAGAACATTCCGTAACACCATACACAAAAATAAACTCAAAATGGATTAAGGACCTAAATGTCAGGCCAGACACCATAAAACTCTTAGAGGAAAACATAGCAGAACACTCTATGCCATAAATCACAGCAAGATCCGTTTTGACCCACCTCCTAGAGAAAGGGAAATAAAAACAAAAATAAACAAATGGGACCTAATGAAACTTACAAGCTTTTGCACAGCAATGGAAACCATAAACAAGACCAAAAGACAGCCCTCAGAATGGGAGAAAATATTTTCAAATGAAGCAACTGACAAAGGATTAATCTCCAAAATTTACAAGCAGCTCATGCAGCTCAATATCAAAAAAACAAACAACCCAATCCAAAAATGGGCAGAACACCTAAATAGACATTTCTCCAAAGATATACAGATTGCCAACAAACACATGAAAGAATGCTCAACATCATTAATCATTAGAGAAATGCAAATCAAAACTGCAATGAGATATTATCTCACACCGGTCAGAATGGCCATCATCAAAGAATCTACAAACAATAAATGCTAGAGAGGATGTGGAGAAAAAGGAACCCTCTTGCACTGTTGGTGGGAATTTAAATTGATACAGCCACTATGGAGAATAGTATGAAGGTTCCTTAAAAAAACTAAAAATAGAACTACCCTATGACCTAGCAATTCCACTACTGGGTATATAACATGAGAAAACCGTAATTCAAAAAGAGTCATGTACCAAAATGTTCATTGCAGCTCTATTTACAATAGCCAGGACATGCAAGCAACCTAAGTGTCCATCGACAGGTGTATGGATAAAGAAGATGTGGCACATATATACAATGAAATATTACTCATCCTTAAAAAGAAATGAAATTGAGTTATTTATATTGAGGTGGATGGACCTAGAATCTGTCATACAGAGTGAAGTAAGTCAGAAAGAGGAAAACAAATACTGTATGCTAACCCACATATATGGAATCTAAAAAAAAATAAAAAAGAAAAAGTCATGAAGAACCTAGGGGCAAGATGGGAATAAAGATGCTGACCTACTAGAGAATGGACTTGAGGATACAGGGAGGGGGAAGGGTAAGTTGGGAAAAAGTGAGAGAGTGGCATGGACATATATACACTACCAAACGTAAAATAGGTAACTAATGGGAAGCAGCCCGGTAGCACAGGGAGATCAGCTCGTTGCTTTGTGACCACCTAGAGGGGTGGGATAGGTGGGGTGGGATAGATAGGGTGGGAGGGAGGGAGAGGCAAGAGGGAAGAGATATGGGGACATATGTATATTTATAACTGATTCACTTTGTTATAAAACAGAAACTAGCACACCATTGTAAAACAATTATACTCCAATAAAGATGTTTAAAAATACATATATATCAGGGTAATTTGTTGCCAATAGGCTATCTTGGTTGCTTTTTTTTATTAGGTTAGTGAAATTTTCAGGAATTAAATTAGTCCTGAAGGAAGTTAATGAATATCTAAATGAGTCTTCAGTCCTCAGCTGGTTTTGCTTGGCAATGTATATTTAGTCCCTTTGTCTGAGTTAGTTAACATTTCAAAATCTTCCTTTAGCTATGTTATCATTTTTGTTTTGGTTTTTCTAAGAGATTTGATATTATTTCTGTCTGTCAAATATGATCATTCATCTTTTATTTTTCCAAAGCTGTTATTGTGTTTATAGTGTAGTTATTTAACCTGTGTTTTTCTTTTGAACTCACCATGGTGCTGAAATATATTATTAGTTCTAATCTTTTTTTCTGAACATTTCACCATGAAAAACTTCAAACATATGGAAAAGTTGAAAGCATTTTTCAGTGGATATCCATGTACCCAACCTCTAGTTTCTACTATTAATAGTTTACCATGCCTGCTAATCCTTTTCATTTGATATTTTAAAACTTAATTTTCCTGGATTATCTAGATAAACAAGTATTATACAAATAATTTTCTCCTATTTATCAATATTTTACCTCTTCTTTTCTGGCTTAATTCAAGAAATGCTTTATAATTAATAGCTACTGTTGACTTGTTCCTGTGAATAAAAAGAATATGCCCAATAATTTATTGTTCAGTGTAATATTGATGATGATTTGGCTTAGATGTTCTTTTTCATATTAAGGAAGTGTTGTTATTCATAGAATAACATGATTTCTTCATCAGGGCTAGAGGTTGAATTTCTTGAAATAACTTTGGACATTTATTGATAATCATTCCTTTTCTCCTTTGATTTTTCTGGTTGACTTATTAATTGATTTTATTCACTACTTTATGAAATATTTATTAAAATCCTATTTTGTCTCAGGCACTGTGCTTGGCACTAAATATACTTGTAGGGATAAAATCTCCAAAAGTCCTGAATCCTACCTTCTTGGGGATTACAGTCTAATACAGTATGTATGTTAAGTTGTGATAATAGATGTCCTACTATTAAAACATCCTGTAATTAATTGAGTAAAAGCTACTCGGTCTTAGTGTTTTAGTCTTTGAATATATGGATGAGTTAGATTTTCTAATACTTCATTGAGGATCTTGCATTTTTAATTTACAAATAGATTTATTAGTAACTTTTGTTTTGATTTGTTTTTAAGCTGAGTTTGCCGAATTTTCACATGCAGGTTATGCTTGCTTTATAATTTGTCTGTCTTTTTCTATGACCTGGAAATTTGCATTACATAGCATGAGAATTATCTTTTCCTTAATGATTTGAAAAAAATCTGTCCAGGCAAACTTCTAGGTTAATTCTTTTTAATTCAATTTAATTTGTTTTCCCACAAATTCACGAATTTCACTTTAGATTTCTCCGTTGGCTATTCAGGGTCTTTTGTGTTTCCATACAAATTTTAAAAGTGCTTTTTTTACCCCTGTAAAAAAGAAATCCGTTAGAATCTTGATAGGGATTTCATTGAATCTATAAGTGGCTTTGGTAATATTACCATTTTAACAATATTCTTCCAGTCCATGAACATGAGATGCTTTTCCATTTATTTGTTTCTTTGATTTCTTTCATCATTGTCTTGAAGTTTTCCAAGTAGAGATCTTTTACCTCCTTAGTTAAATTTATTCTTAAATATTTTATTGTTTATGATGCTATTGTAAATGTGTTCTTTTTTTATTTTTCAGAAAATTTGTTTTTAGTGTATAAAAACTCTGATTTTTTTATGTTATTTTTGTATTCTGCAAGTCTCCTGAATTCATTGATTAGATCTAACAGATTTTTGTTGTTATTGTTGAGTCTTTAAGATTTTTTATATATAAAATAATGTCATGTGCAAATGGAGACAATTTTACTACTTTCTTTCCAGTTCTGATACCTTTTATTACTTTTTCTTGCCTGATTACTCTAGCTAGGACTTCCAGTACTATATTGAACAGGAGTGATGAGCACTCTTGTCTTGTTCCTCATCTTAGAGGAAAAGCTTTCAACTTTCACCACTGAGCATAACGTTAGCTGTGGGTTTGTTATAGATAGCCTTTACTATGTTGAGATATGTTCCTTCTATGCCTAATTTAAGAGTTTCTATCAAGATTGGATGTTGAATTTTGTCAAATGCTTTTTCTTTGTCTATTGAGATGACCATATGATTCTTTTCTTTCATTCTATTAATGTGATTTATCACATTGATTATTTTGTATATGTTGAAGTATACTTGCATTTTAGGGTTAAATCCCGCTTGATCATGGCAAATGATCCTCTTAGTGTGCTGCTGAATTCAGTCTTCTAGTATTTTATTGAGGATTTTTGCATCTATATTAGTCAGGGATATTGGTCTGTAGTTTTCTTTTCTAGTAGTGTCCTTTGCTGGTTTTGGTATCAGGATAATGCTGGCCTTGTAAAATGTGTTTGGGAGTGTTCCCTCCTCTTCGATTTTTTTGGAAAAGTTTGAGAAGGACTGGTGTTAATTCTTCTTTAAATGTTTGGTAAAATTCACCAGTGAAACCGTCTGGTTCTGGGCTTTTCTTTGTTGGAGGTTTTTGATTACTGGTTCAATCTCTACTAGTAATAGTCTATTCAAATTTTCTATTTCTTTTTGATTCAGTCTTGGTTTCTTATATGTTTCTAAGAACTTTTCCATTTCACATTGAGTTGCATAGGATATTTTCTTAAAATATTTATTATGAAGTCTCCATTAGTGATTCTATCTCCTTTTTCATTTTTAATTTGTAATATTTGTAAAATTGAAGTTCTGTCTCCTTTTACATGAGATAAATGCTATATCCTTATAAGGGGAATGGTGATACATTTTAAATAACCTCCTAAGAGTATACATAATACGATTCCCTTTATCTGTTGACAGTGTCAAAGTCTGTAGAAAAAGAGTAGGGGCTAGGAAATGTCTTTCCTTTTAATTTTATACTTTTCAGTACTGCTTTAGCTTTTTCACTATATGCATTCGTTTCTATTTTATAAAAAGTAAATGAGTTCACTGAATAACAGGATAATGCTTTTTCATGATCATAGGCCATAGTACTTTCTTTATACTTTTCTGTAGTTTAATGATGTTAGCAAATTTTATTTTAAATTTTAACTATTTTTTAAAATGTAATATCTTTATTAGACTACAATTGCTTTACAATGTTGTGTTAGTTTCTGCTGTACAACAAAGTGAATCAGCTATATGTACACATATATCCCCATATCCCCTCCCTCTTGCGTCTCCCTCTTACCCTCCCTATCCCACCACTCTAGGTTGTCACAAGCGTCTAGCTGATCTTCCTGTGCTATGCAGCAGCTTCCCACTAGCCATCCATTTTACATTTGGTAGTGTATATATGTCAATGCTACTCTCTCACTTCGTCCCAGCTTCCCCTTCCCCCACTGTGTTTTCAAGTCTGTTTTCTACATCTGCGTCTTTATTCCTGCCCTGTCACTAGGTTCATGAGTACCGTTTTTTTTTTAGATTCCATATATGTGTGTTAGTATACAGTATTTGTTTTTCTCTTTCTAACTTACTTCACTCTGTATGACAGACTCTAGGTCCATCTACCTCATTACAAATAACTCAATTTTGTTCCTTTTTATGGCTGAGTAATATTCCATTGTATATATGTGCCACATCTTCTTTATCCGTTCATTTGTCAATGGACATTTAGGTTGCTTCCATGTCCTGGCTATTGTAAATGATGCTGCAATGAACTATTTTTAAATCCAGAAGGAAAAAAACATAATGAATTAGGATAGTGGCTAACAGAAACATCTAGATTCATGAGTATATACCTCTGTATCCATTTTGTGATAATACCAATCCTTGTGGGTCAAAGAGAAGAGTGGAATTTGAAGTATGGTTGCCAGTGAATTCTCCAGAATGAAAAGAAACTGTTACAGAGGTTTGCGGTCTCAAGGAATCATTTCATTCCTTTTGTTGTTCTACCTCCTAGAAATGCAGGAATGAATTCTTAGGGACTGGCAGTTTAGAACTCTGAAGGTCAAATATAGACAATCTTCAGAATGAAAAAAAGTAATTTTTTTTTCTTGAATCGAATGAAGGTTTCCCATAGAATAGAGAAAAATAAGAGTCTTGGGAAAGCAATTGTGTCTACTTTGTAATAAATTATAAGCAGGCGATCAAAGGTCAAGGCACAGTTTCTCTCTCAATTTCTACAGTGTTAGGGACAAAATGTACAAATGTCTGGGAGCAGTACCATGTAACTCTTGATCTTAAGAATCATTTCTGGATTAGTTTGCTGTTTAAGCCTATGCTCTTTCTTTTTAAAGTATGTCCTCTGGCAAGGGAAACATAAATATAGTGGCAATACAGCTCAGTAGTAGGTGGAAGATAAAGGAGTTGTGACCATTTTTTTAGGGCAGTGGTCCATAAACCTTAGTATGTATCAAAATACCTAGAAAGCTTGTTAAAACACAGATTTCTGGGCCTCATCCCCAGAGGTTCTGATTGAGTAGCTCTGGGTGAGGCCTTACAGGTTCTTCAGTGATGTTGATGTTGGGGGTCTGGAGACCACACTTGAAGAATTAAGCCTCCATAAAGGCCCTAAACCACCAGCTGGGGACCTTGATAAATAGATTATGGTATGGCCCTTCTTTCTCTGGTATATTATTTTAAACCTTTAATAAGACCCAAACCACTGATTCTCAAACATTAGTGCCAATAGGAATAAAAATCACCTGAGGAATTGTTGAGTTTTAGGTTCCCAGGGCCTATCTCCATGGCACTGGGAGGAGCCCAAGCTTTTGAACTCATAGTTAGCATCATAGATGTTTTGATGCAGTGGTCCAGGGACCATGGTTTAATTAAAAACTACATTGCTGACATATTTAGAGGTTGCTATTTCTTAACATCTTGCTCTAAACATTATTAACCCCTAATGTCAGTAGCACTTAAAGACTGATGATGATGACATATGAATAAAGAATAGCAATTTTATTAAGAAAAGGAAGATTTGAAGTGAATGTTACTCTCTGCTATCCTCACTTGGTAAAGCCTAGCTAATTATTTTCTATATTCCTATCCCAAAACATCACTGTACAGCTGGTAGACTTACCAGAATTAAAACCACAGTGTCCTAGAAAGCATCAAATTTATATGGCTTGCCTTGCAAGATCAAATTTGTAGAGAAAATACAACTTAGAAGGTATGGGCAGGTAGAAGAAACAAAATAGAAGAAAAATAAATCACCATTTCTGTGTATATATGTGGACATAGATGTAGAGAATCAATATAAAAATAAGAAATAGAATCCATCTCTGAGGACTGCAAAGCCAATGTTGAGACTTCCTTTTATTTTATCAAGCAAATATTTCAAAAGTTTGAGTTGAAAATAAATATTTAACTTAGTTCCTTTCAGTACAATGAATCCTTAAAACCGTGGTGTTTTAGGCCTTTCCTTTAAAACATCAGTGGTCTGACGGTCAAAATTCAAAATTGGAGCTACGTCAACACAAAATAACCAATAGTAAGAAAAATAAAATAAGTTGACTCAGCCATAATTTTGTGAAAATTAATTTAATCATTTCTAAGCTTAATAGCACAGTTGTGAAATACAGGAGTAGCCTTCTGTTTGTGCCATTTGGTATTTAGTTATTCCATTCATGGAGTAACGTGCCACAAACTCCCTGAGACAAGGTAGGGATGGTAGAAATTGCTTTAATGACAATTCTTTTCTCCAGAGTAGTTGTTTGATCATTCATTCTCCTGGGAAATATTGAGATTCATATGTTGGTTTGAAAATGGAAGATTGATTCTGCTAACATTCTAGGTATTTGACAACACATCAGTAATATGTATCTGGCCTCTGGGATGATTTATACTTCTGTTTTGGTGTGTGTTTTAATTGAAGTATAATATAATACTGCACAAAAATTAGGTTTTTATATATGTAGAATCAGTGTAACCACCACTCATATGAAGAAAGGGAATATTAACAGCTGCAGGGGGCTTCTCCTTGTTCCCTCCAGTCAGCAACCCCTGTAAAAGGAATCACTATTCTGAGAACTTCTATCAGCATGGATTAGTTTATCTGTTTTAGAACTTAATATAAATGGAATGATAAAAAGTGGACTCTATTATATTTGCCCTTTTAGCTCAAGGTTAATTCTGTGAGATTTATACCTGTTGTTTCATGTTGCAATACTTTGTTCTCTTTTATCACCATGTCATATTCCATTGTTTGAATTTTACAATTTACCCATTCTACAGTTCATGAACATTTAGGTTGTTTTTAGTTTTTCTTTATTAGAAAGAGTGCTGTAATAAGCATTTTCCTACAAGTGTATTTTTGTACATATACATTCATTGATATAGAGTATATATCTGGGAGTAGAATTGCTGGGTCAGAGGATTTACATATATACAGCTTTAGTCTATACTGAATTTTCCAAAAAGTTTTCCAAAGTGGTTATATGAATTTCAAAATTGTTATATTAATTTAAAATCATAACAGCAATATATGAAAGTTGTTGGTGCTCCACATCCTTACAAACACTTGGTATTGTTGTGTTTATTTTAAACCATTTTGGAAGATACATAACACATCATATTGTTATTTTAAATTACCCTGATGACTAATGAAATTAAGTATCTTTATATTTGTTTATTGGTCATTTGAATATCTTTTGGGGGGTGAAATTCCTGTTCCATACTTTTACTCATTAAAAAAAAAATAGCTTGCCTGCTTTCTCTTACTGACTTACAATATATCCTTATATGTTCTGTGAGTCTTCATTCAGATATATGTATTGAAATCACCTTCCACTCCATGGTTTATCTTCCTATTCTCTTAATAGTAACTTTTCATGAACAGAAGTTTTATATTTTAATGAAGTCCAATTTATCAACCTTTTTATTTATGCTTGATGTTATTTCTGTCTTGTTTAATAAATCTTTGGCAATTGCAAGGTCATGGTGATACCCTTCTGTGTAATTTTTTTACAAGCTTTGAAGTTTTACTTTTCACATTTAAATCTTCAGTCCATCCAGAACTGATTTTTATGTATAAAGTCTAAGGACCAAGATACTTTTTCCTCTCGTATGTATCGAAATAATCTAGCACCATTTATTGGGAAAACCATTATTTCCCACTGCACTGCAATGGCATCTTTGTTATAAAGTAGGTAGCCATACATGTGGAGGCTTCAGAACTCTGTTTTGTTCTAATGGTGTATTTGTCTATTCTTATGCCAATGACACAGTGTTTCAAGTTTGTTCTCCTTTAAGATCTCCTTTCCTAGTGTTCATATTTTGTGTTATTTGCATTTTAGAATGAGCTTGCCAATTTCCACCCAAAATAAAACTGCCAGAATTTTGATTGGGATTGCATTCAATGTATATATCAAGTTGGGGTCAGTTAAAAACAACAATATTGAGTCTTCCCATTCTTGAATATAATAGAATATAAAACTCCATTTATCTAGGTCTTTCACTTCTCTTGGTGATGTTTTGTAGTATTATTGGTTCCATTTCTTTCATTAGATTCATTACAAAGTATTTAATGATATTTAAAGCTATTAGACATGGTATTGTTTTGAAATTTTATTTTCTCATTTGGTATATAGACTATCCAGTAGCCTTACTCAAGGTTAATCTGTATCTTATCACATCATTTACAAATATTGATAATTTTATATCTTGGTTTCCAATCTTTATACGTTTTATTTCTTTTTCTAGGTAGGCTCTCCAGGGCAGTATTGAATAGACCTGGTTTTAGCAGACCTTCTTGTTGTGAATATGGTAGTAAGGGAAAACTCAAAGGGAAAGATTTTTATATTCCATCAGTAAGATATTTTCTATTTGTTTGTTAGCAACACTTTGTTAGATTTGTGGTTTGCCTCTATTCCTAGTTTGCTAAGAGCTCTTTTCCAGATGGAAGAGATTGTTAATTTCATCTATATTGTTGAATTTATCTCCATAAAATTGTTCACAGTGTCTCTTGTCTTTTTAATTAAGGCAAAATGTGGGCACAGTGAACTGTAAGGAACTTAAGTTTATAATTTGGCAAGTTTTGCCCATGTATTCAAAAACATTATCAAGATTTAGAATATTTTCATTACACCAAAAAATTCCCTTGTGCCCTCTTGCAATCAATTTCCAGCACATTTTTTTACTTCTTTAAAAGGTTAGTTTTTCCTTTTCTTGAACTTGACATGAAAGGAATAATTATATTTTTTGGAGGGGCATTCTGGTTTCTGTGTCTCAACATAATGTTTGTGAGATTCGTCCATGTTGTTGCATGTATCAGTAATTTATTATTTTTTACTGTTGAGCAATATGCCATTGAATGAAGAGGCCAAAATTTATTTATCAATTCTATCAATTGACAGTTGGGTTATTTTCACTTTGGGGAGTTTGTAGTTAAATCTGCAATCAGCAATCTTCTAAATGTCTTAGAAATCTTACAAAATATTTTGTGGGCATTTGTGTTCATTCTCTTGGGTCAGTGGGAGTAGAACTGCTGGATCACAAGATAGGTGTACATTTAAAGTTATAAGAAATTGTCAAAGAGTTTTCCAAAGTGGTTATTTATCTTACACTGTCATCAGCAGTAGATGGGAGTTGCAGTTGCTTCACATCCTCATCAATATTTGGTTTTTTCACTTTGAACTATTCCAGGGTTGTAAAGTGCTATCCCCTTATAGTTTTAATTTGTATTTCCCTCATGCTGGTGATATTGAGCTCCATTTCCTGTGCTTTCTGGCTACTTATTTTCTTTTTTGTAGTGTCTGTTCAAGGTTTTTGAGCATTTTAAAAACTGAGTTTATCATTTCATTGTTGACTTGTAGAGTTCTTAATACATTCTGGATAAGTTCTTTGTTACACATATACACTGTAAATATTTTCTCCCAGTGTCTGGCTTGCCTTATTTTGAAATAAACATTTTTACTTGAAAATAAATTTAGATTTACAGAGACATTGCAAAGATAGTACAGTTTCCATATACCCCACCTTCAATTTCCCGTTATTAATATCTTACATTAGTATGGTACATTTGTCATGGTTAATGAACCAATACTGATATGGTATCATTAACTAAAGTCCATATGTTACTCATATTTTCTTAGTTTTTACGTAATATCTTTTTTTCTGTTCCAGATCTCATCCAAGATATCATATGACATTTAGTTGCTGTGTATCCTTAGGCTTCTCTTGGCTGTGACAGTTTCTCAGAATTTTTCATGTTTTGATGCCTTTGATAGTTTGGAGGAGTACTGGTCCAATACACAAGTAGGCTGTTCCTCTGTTGGAATTTCTTTTTTATGATTCAGACTGTGGTTATGAGCTTTTGGGAGGAGGACCACTGAGGTTAAGTGCCCATTTTAACACCTCATATCTAAGGTACATTCTATTAACATGACTTATTGTTGATGTTAGTCTTAATCACCTGACTTAAGGTGCTGTTTGTCAGGTTTCTCCACTGTAAAGTTATTCTTTTTCCTCTTTTTCATACCAATACTCATTGGAAGAAAGTTACTGTGTCAGATCACACTTCAAGGAATGTAAAGTTATGCTCCATCTCCTTAAGGGCAGAGTTATCTACATAAATTATTTGGAATTCTCTGCACAGGTGGTTTGTCGATTGTCATTTATTCATTGATTGAGTTATATCAGTATAGCCTCCTGTGTGTTTATTGTATCCTTTGGGTTCTAATCCAATACTACTTTATTTATGTTTTGCTCAAATTTTTCCAACTTTGGACATCGGGCACTCCTTCAGTTGCTTCCTGTGTCTCTTTAATATACTCCCATTATGAGGTATTCATTGTTATTGGTTTGTTGTTTAGCAATTCCTTACTTCCTGGCATCATAAGATGCTCTAGGCTCATCTTGTATGTTTCCAGCTCCACTCCTAGAATCTCCGTGTCTCCAGGGAGCCCTGGTTCTTTTTATTGGAGAATGTAATTAGAAACCTATAGCTGGTGTTAGTTATTTATTGCTATCAGATTGTCATTGCTTTTAGATCTTGTTAGCTGACAAAGCAATATAATATGTGTATGTATATGAACCCATAAATATATACATATCTAGATAACCAGCTGTATCTGTATTATGCTAAATATGAGTTCATTCTGATGCATCTAACTGTAATTTTAACATGGAACATTATAGGCTTTTCTTTTTGCTTTTCTACGATCTCCCACGTAACCAGTGAGAAACTTGGACCCCATCATCAGCTATCCATTTACTTATGTGTTTGATTCCAATATACATGAATAGTGGTTTCAGAATTGTTCACCTATACCCTTAACTAGAGGACAGTGCTTATGTGTAGTTCCTTTTATCTTCAGTCTTACAGAGTCTACTCATTTCCAAAGTTACTTAGGTCTGTACCTCCTGGCCCTAACTCCCACAGTTTTATGTATTTGTAAAGCATATTCTTTTGTCACAATCTGCATTCCATTCTGGGATTCTCTGAACTCCTAAATGATGTTTTGAAATTTACATACATTAAAATTCACTTTCTCCTCTAAAATTCTATGGGTCTTGACAAACGTATACTATCGTATACACACCACTACAGTATAATACGGTATAGTTGAATTGTACTAAAAAATCCTTTATGCTTCACTTATACACCCCTCACTCCAAATCTCCACCAATCACTGATCTGTTCACCGTCTCAGTTTTATGTTTGTGATAATGTTCTACAGATGGAATTATACAGTGTAGCCTTTTAAGACTGACTTCTTCAGTTATCAATATGCAGTTAAGAATCTCCCATGTCTTTGAATGAGTTGATATTTCATTCTTTTTTTAAAATCACTGAATAGTATTCTATTGATGGATGTATCAGAGCTTGTTTATCCATTCCCCTATTGAAGAATATCAGCTCCTTGCTGCCTATTAGCTGAAGGCTTCCCTGAGTTCTTTGCCATGTAGGCTACCCCATAGGGCAGTTTACTCACTCAAAGCCAGCAATGGATAGAATCAAGGGAGAAAGTCATCTGCCAAGAAGGAAGTTACAGTCTTATAAAACATAATCAAGGAAATGACTTCTCATCCACTTTGGCTTTTTCTTCTGCTTAGAAAAAATTCACAGGTCCTGCCAACACTCTGGGCAAAGAGATTACACAAGGACATGGGATATCAGGAGGTGGGGATAACTGGGACCATCTTAGCGTCTGTCCATCACAACTAGTTTCAGAGATAATCACATCTCTTCTCCAGTGAAGCACATCTTTTTTATCTTCTTAGCCGTAACACCCCAGAGAGTAATGATACAACTGAATATGACCAAATAAATGCAATGGGACAGGACAAATAGGGAGGGATCAGGGTTTGTAATTAGACTTATCCATTCATGTGGAGCAGAGACTCTCAGGAAGAAGAATTTGAATAATAGACAACCAGCTGATAACAGTCCAATTACAGTCCAAGAAGGGGTCCAAAACTGGGCCTCCTTAATACCCCGACAGAGCACAGGGGTAGAGAATCTAGGCAGATGCTCACCATCTGGGGACTTGTCAGCAGCTAGCATGTCCTGTTAAGGTGTGGGATTTCTAGCAGTACCCCAGCTCCTGGACTTGAAGGAACATGAGGAAGGAACCAGTACTGGATGAGATATCAAAATAAAGACAAGGGTCTAAGAAATAACAATTGTGTACAAATTGTTAGAACTGGGGCAGAAATTTCAGTAGAGGGCTTGGGATAAGAAACATAGATCTCATGCCTAAGTTACAAGGTCAAGACAAACTCCGCTGAATTCTGGAGTGCTTAAGATTCCTAAGTCCTTCGATTTCTCCTGCCCTTGGGCAGGATTGAGTCTGGAAATTGGAATGGAAGTAAACCTGCAGTTATAAGGAGAAGAAGCTCTAGAAACAGAAAGCCTTGTGGGATCAGTTGTCAGGTGACTCCTCTGAGGCCTCAGGGAGCTTGCAACATAAGCAGCCTCCCTTTACAGCTTCCTATTTCTCTCTTTGATTTACCATCTCCAGGGCCTAAATATATTTCCCTCCATTTCCTAAGGACATTTCTATTTTAAGCATTCTTTCAAATAGTGGAATAAAAGGCCTTGTACCTTAATGTTAGAATTTCAACTATTCTGGGAATGATAGAAGAGTTCCACAGGAAAGTGATATCCTGAATGTATATCTTTCTGAAATCATACCTACAGAGGGCTACTGACCCTTCAATGAAAAGTCATCTGTCCATTCATGCACTGAACAGTTATTTGTAGAGCACCTGTTGGTGCTACGAACTGTGTTAGTGCTGGAATAAAATGTGAGAAAAATGCACATTATTCCTGCCTTCAAGATTATTTAGTCTAGTGAGGTGTCAGACTTATCAGTGATTCACCCACACATAGTAAAGTTAGGACACTAGTTAGGGCACAGAAAAGGAGACACATGATATCCTAGTCATGGGTCATAGTAGAAGAATGGGCTTGGTCATGAAGATTCTTTTATGCCAGGTTAAGGATTTTATTGTTTTTCCTAAAACATCAGGATGGAAGAGGCATATTTTAGTTTCAAAAGATCACTTTGTGTACAGTCTAGAATGGATTGAAAAATTAACACAATGTTGTAAATCAACTATACTTCAATAAAATAATAATTAAAAAAAGAATAGACTGAAGAGGGGGCAAGAGTGAGTTCAGGGAGATCAGTAGGATGGATATTGCAGTAAAAGATAATGTAGCCTGGGCTAGAGTGGAGCTACTGGAAACAGAAAAACAATGCGAAAGATACTTTAGGAGGTATAAATCAGCAGGACTTACTGGAATAGTGCCTTCTGGTTTGTGCAACTGGACGAATGGTAGTTCCAGTCCCTGAGACAGACATCACTGGAAGAAGCCCATGTATTTTAGGGAAGGAAAATTTAGGAGCAGTTCATGAGTTAGGGTTTAGTTATGAGGATTTTGAGAGGCATTTGAAATGTCCAAAAGGGAATGTCAAGTGACAGTTGCTAGATGGGTCTAGAACTCAGAGTAAAGGCTATATGTAATTCTGATAATATTTGTCAATTTCTGGGCATGGATGATTTTACCCAGAGAAGGGTGTAGAATGAGAAATATAAAGAAACAAAGGAAATAAATGGACCAGAATGACATACACACTTTAAAAAAGCTTCTGGACCACATGGGTTTTGGCAAAAACATATTGATCTAATTTGATTTTTTTCCACCAATTATTTACAGTGACTTTGGGCCTGGAACATTTCTCTGTAAATGTACAAACTGAATAAAGCAGTTAATCTCAAAGGACTGTATATTTAAAGAGTATTTTTAATATTACAAACATAATTAAAAGCTGAAAATGCAAATGAGTATGTGGATGGAGAAAGAGGAAGTATCTACATTAAATTGTTTTTTTTTGTTTTGTTTTGTTTTAAATTTGCAGTACGCGGGCCTCTCACTGTTGTGGCCTATTGCGGAGCACAGGCTCTGGACGCGCAGGCTCAGCGGCCATGGCTCACAGGCCCAGCCGCTCCGCGGCATGTGGGATCTTCCCAGACCGGGGCACGAACCCGTGTCCCCTGCATCGGCAGGTGGACTCTCAACCACTGCGCCACCAGGGAAGCCCTAAATTGGGTTTTTTCCAGACGAATCAAAATAATTTCTGAAAAAATGAGTAATACCAGGTTTGTGCCTGGAAGCGAGGGCATATTACTTCCCACTGTGTATGTCTGTACATGGTAATGGCATCTCTCTCCATCCCTCTCGATCCTTAGTTCAGAGAAAATAATGCCTCTTATTGGATAATTTTTTAATACCTGGAAACTTGGAAGGCAGAACTTAATCAGTTAGCCAATGTCTGAATTACTTGATGTTTTGACCTCAAATTCTGAGACAGGAATGCACTTACTAAGGAGGGAGAGAGAATCAGAACTCAGCAAGGACTCAGCAAGCAGACAGGAACCTTATGAAACCATTGAAGACAGTCTCCTTGGGGAATTTCGTAAAAGTTGAAAGAAGTTTTGGTTTCTCTGCTTTAAAGGTCTCTAAATAGGACCATTTTATTATGCTTATTTGGGAGATTCTCAATATCTAATCAGTCTGAAGTTCCTTTTCATGTCTAGCCCAAATCTTTCTTGCTTCCCTTAAAGGCATTTCTTCTTACACAGAATGACCAGCAGTTGCCTAGAATCTTTCAGTTAATAATTCTTCATATAAGTAAGGAGATTAATGAAGTCAGCTCTTAGCCTCATCATCTGAGTTAAAATCACCACTCAAAGGAACAGTATGCAATTACATACTTCATGTGGGGGAGAAAAAATAATAGATACCTAGACAAGCAATACTGAAACTCACAGGGTGAAACAACTCCAGCCATGCAACCCTTTCCTTAAAAGAAGTCCCTTTTCCAAGCCTTTAGTATATATGTTTTGTCTTCTGGTTTTCTATTAATTTTTTGGATTAGAAATAGATATGCAGAAGAACAGTTCTGTGTATGAAAAGTTAAAATGATGCAGACCCTTCCTGTTGTCCTGGACTACATTGGTGGAATTCATTTGCTTGTTTAACAGATGCTTATCCAGCCCCTAGTCTATGCCAGGCACTGTTAAAGGTTCTAAAGATACAGCTGAGAAAGTAAAACACAATTGAAACGTGCTTTCCGTCATGGACCATGAATAAAATGGAATGATTGTAGGGGTGATTCTAGAAATTGTAAACTGGATTATTCCTTGCTAATCTCATCTTCAGTTAGCCATCACTATTGTTGGTTTTATAATCAGTCACTCAAACAACATTCATTGAGTATCCACCCATGCTAGGCGTTGGGCTCTCATGGAGCTTGTAATTTAGCTGAGATGAAGAAGCCAAAACACAGATCGTTACATGACAACCTAAGGCAACCAAGAGATTTTGCAAGACAACACAGGATTAACAGCGGAATGGGTGACTAGGATTCTGAGGAGGTATTTGCTAAATTATGTCATAAAGTATTTTTTCCCTTCACAATGTATAATGTAAAAATAATTTGATGTCTGCCTGCATTCCTGTCAACTAATAGAATCTCTGTGGTAACATGATGTGAAGTTCTAATTCTCCTTCGTTGTGGGAATCTCTTTGCTCTGAATCAATTTAGTAACATGTCAGGCTTTCATTAAATTCACTGAACCTAATGATTATTCCATATGGTTAAGCTTATTAAATGTATGCTTCCAAGCAGCAAAATGTGGACAATAATCTAGATGTTCCAGAACACCTCAAACTTTTCTAATTTATGCAAATAATCCTTTTCTTTGTTAACTTTCCTTTTAAACAAACTAACCATTTGTCAATAGTAAAATGCTTTTACTATTCCTCAGGCCATGGCTGGCATCGGGCAAATTATAAAGACAACAAATTAACATTTTCTTGCTGTGGGTTAGTTACTGGGAACTTTGCATGAAGGCATCTGAATATATAAGGCTGATGATAAAGCCCTTGTGAAAAACATACCTAATCACCTGGATAACTTTCATCATCCCTTATGGAAGATGACACTGATGCTGATGTTACTATGGAAATGTTAGATTCTCTTTGTAACTGGTGTTGGTAACCAGACTTCCAAAGTTTTGCTGCCTTGTTTGAATCATGGTAAGCTATCACTTGAGAAACGGCCATTCTGGGTGATTTGGGAAATGTTGGTACATTGAGGAGAAAAAAAAAAAATGTGTGACTAAAAGTGAAGAAGATTATAGTAGACAACATTTTTGGTGGGGTGTCACCCAACTGATGAGCCCACCCTCTTTTTTGGTCTTTGATCCTATTTTTTTGAGGACTGGGCCACCCAAATTTATATTAATCTAAGCCCCTACACTCATGGCAATAGCTGCTTGATCCAGTGGTAGAAAAATATGTACTTGTTGGAATCTTTTTCTTGGTCTTTAGGAACTGGGTAAGTGTTTGCATGAGAATAGGACTGTAACAACAAAACTTAGGAGCTATGGGGTACCATATTCTGCCATGTGAATGAAGGAATGGAGAATGCAGATCTGTGGAGATTGAGAGGAATGAAGCAGAAGGCAGAGAACCGAGCATATAAGAGATAAGGGACAGTCTTATTCGTTCCATTTCCTTCCAGGGGAAGTGGCTGTGAAATGATCACTAAGAGCCAAGATAGAAAGTCAGTCTTTCCCCAAGTCAGGAAACCAGTGGGGTCATTGCCAGAGGAAGGGAGAATCAATATTAGGGAAAGAAAATGAAGGATTTTCTCTGTAGTCAGAGAGGCAAAGGGAAAGTTTTTCAACAATGGAAGTTTTCTCATGATCTGATGAAAGTGACCCACAATTACAAGAGGAGTCATTGTAAAATTTGGATTTTAAAAGCATTTTTTAAATGTTAAGGATAGGTAAATCATTATTTTCTTTAACTCCATTAGTGTTGATTTCATGATCATTTGACCAGGGTTAGGTTGAAATTTGGCTCATTTATGAAGAAACGGTCCACTGAGAAATAGTATCAGAAGAATGTTGCTATTTACCTACTTGCACAAATACTTTAGGAGACAGTTTAATGATATCTATTACTTTATGAAAATATAGCTAATGATTATAAATGTACTTTTATGGCCCACTCTGAAACTTAAAACACCATTTAGTAATTCAGACTTACAGGTGGCATCACCTCAGTTAATTGAATTTGGTAAATTTCTACTTGGGCTTCATCCATCTTTTTATTCTCTGGAAAGTTTTAGTGAAACTGAGTCCTCGTAAAACAAAGTTCCTCTGCCAAGTTATGATTAACCTCTCTGTCCAAACATTCTTCCTTTGTTTTGTCTGGCACCTGTTCCCCTCAAGATTGAGGAGAATCAAGGAAAAGGGGGGTTTGAAACCTTACAGGGCCCTCCTGGGTACAAAAGCCCACCCCCCATGTCCCCCATTTCTTGTTTGTAGAAAAAAAAAAAAAAAGGCTTTAGTCTCTTAGGTCTTTCCTGAGTTCATGTGCCTGATGCACAGTGAGGCCAAACAAACCGAAACATTGGAGTTTGGATCAGAGAAAGGTTTATTGTAAGGGCCAAGCAAGGAGAATGGGCAGCTTGTGCTTGAAAGACCCTAAGTCCCTCATGGCTTTCAGGTAAGGGTTTTTAAAGATTGTGTTAGGAGGGAGGGTCGTAAGGTGTGTGATGTTTCTGGACTCTCGACTTTTTGGTTCCAACCAGTCTGGGGTCTACGTGATTGTAGTCAGTATGTAGTCACCATCCCCCACCCCGGTGGGGGTCTTAATTTCTGCAGAACAACTCAAAGGTATGTATCAGATTGTTATGTATATCCCTTCAGGAGGAACTAGGAGTCCTGTGACTCTGTTGTCCTGATCATTAACTGCTTGAGTCTGTTCTTTGGAACTTGGGGAAGGCCTAGGAGACTGAAGCCATTTTTTTTGTTGTTGTTTGTTTGTTTTTTTATTCTGGAAACAAGAAAAAGTGTCCTGCCCAGATTTAGCAGGCAACTTTGGTTTGAACAACTGTCAGTTTATCTGTACTGCTTCAAGAATTATTCTTGGATTTTAGAGATAAGGACATGTCCTCATCTTTTGCTTTCCTGGACAATTACTCACCAGGAAATGGTTGGTTTGATTCATCATAAAATTGCTGTCTGCTTCCATGAGTATGAGAGGTCCTATAAGGAGAGGGGCAGACAACTCGTTTGATAATTGTCTCTTGTTGCCTTCTCTGCTTGTAAGAAGGCTAGGAGGGTTCTGTGACCTTTACAATGGTAGACATTCAGCCTGAGAACAAGGGGAATAGAAAAAATGAGCACATAGAGCCAAGAGAGGAATTTAATTTCTCTTGATTTGTATAGGAGAGATCAGGACATGACTAAGCATATTGGGGAGGCTTGCTTAAAAGTAGCCTCAGAGCTGCACACCTAGGACTCAACTGGAGGCTTTCTAACCTGGTCACTTTTATACCTACACTGGCTGTGACTACTCTGACAACCTCAGGAGTCATTTGAACAAGGCCTGAGCAGGGCATCCTGCATCTTATCCATTCTCCTACCTAACCCACTCTGACTGCTCTGGCAATCCTCTGAATACCTCAGCCTTTCTTCTTATAGTAAACATGGTGAGGGTTGACAGCTTAGTCCCTAACACTTGGGAGTAACAAGCACCAGTGCCTCGGATACTATTTCTTCTATAACAGCAAAATGCTCTTGGGGGACAACAACCTGCCTGTGAGATGACTGGACAGCAGGGACGCACTTAAGCCCGTGAGGCTGTTTGTGAGTATGTGTGGACCCAGGCATCCAGAAAAGAGACAAACTTGGGGGCCTAGATGAAATTAGACTTCACCTGTCCTGAAAGGAGTGGGAACATTGAGAGAAGTTACTGTGAAGAGGAGGGGAAGCTTTCTGGGTGGGAAGAACCACATGAACCATAACTGGGAATAGCAACATTATTAATATTCCCTGAGCCCTCATATCGTACAAGGCACTGTGCCACATGTTTGTCATGTGTTCCATCATTTCATCTCCACAGATAGGTACTGTTATAAGGAAAGAAGGAAGGAAGCTCAGAGAGGAAAGAAGCTCAGGGAGGCGAACTGGCCTGCCTGAAGTCACAAAGGTAGTAAGTGGTGCAAAGAGGATGAGAGGCCGGTCCTGCATTGTATCATATATAGCTGGCCTGCACTCATAGGCTTTAGCTGGCACAACTGTACAGCTGTGGAACTAGAGAGCTGCTAAAAAAGAAGGGCTTACTCTGTAGAGTTTCCCCACTCAGGTGAAAAGGAAAGTCATTGACTCATGATTTCCAGGAGCCCTAGTGCTCTGGTGAATTAGTTGGAATTCATTCCCCACCACCTTCCCCAAACAATCACAGCACATCAGCACACCAAGAGTAGCACTCAAATGTACACATACACACTTCTTATGCTGGAAACATTGATATGTGAAGCAAAGTTGTCCATATATATCTACTGTATAACCTTGGTCTGTAAAGCAAAATCCAAACCACGTTTTCCAGGCTCTGGATGATGGCATCCTTCTCACTTTCCCACACTTGGGAACATCTGGCTGTGCATCTCTCAGGGCCCTTCTGTTTTCTGCCTCTATGCCTTGAGCATTCTAATCTCCCCTCTTGGAACACCCTTCCTCCTCCTCTATGCCTGGTCACATCTCCCTTTTTTCCAGGCTCAACTGAAGATCTGCATGTTCTCAAAAGCTCTCAGTGTGGACCTCTAGTCCACACTGATATCTCCCTTGCCCTCTCCAGTCCTTTTGAATGACATACAATACTTTTTTTTTCCAGTTTTTGAGAAGAGCAGAAATTGTCTTTGAAGTCTGTAGAACTCCCAAAAGGCTTCAACCTGAAGCAAAGAGATTGTAGCCCAAATGCCCTATTTAGATGGTCACGCTAAGGGAGAGAGGGGGGCAGGTTTACTGTCTCCTCATGTCTGGTATAGGGTTTGAGGACAGTTGAGCTGCTGGAGATAATCACCATATGCCATCAGGAGATGGAAAGTCACCAAGAGCGCACGCGCACACACACACACAGGCAAAATTGTTTATTTACTCAGTAAAGAGTGTATAAGGAATCCATGGCAGGGAAGGTCAAAAGTACCTCTTCTAAAATGGACTTCATTTAGGGTAGTACTGCAGTCTTTCACCATTCATTAGCCAGGGAATTCTAGATTTTTAAAAGAAATCCCCAAACATTATAGAAATGGACCTGTTTTCTGAGGTTTCATTAACTTAAGTTCATTTTTCATGTGGAAAATAAGCTTCAGGCTTCAATATGAAGAATTGTTTCCTCCTGTGTGACAATGGTGGAGGAAGTTAATTTATTGCTGCTGCAGTCATCTTGGTTTCTTCCTCTTTTATTCTGGGGCCGTTGTGATTAATAGGATTACATTGGAGTGATCACAGCTGCCTATTTGTTTATCCCATCACTGAGGTCAGTGCCAAGTCTCTTATTTCAGGATTCTCTTGGTTTTGAGACCTAGTTTGTCACAAGACCTAGTTTGTATCACAAGATGATACACCTCTTGCTGTATCATCACCCCCATGGAATGTTGAACCGAGCTAAGTGAACTCTGAGTCATTCATGTTATGTGAATTTGGGTCATTTATTTGGAAAGTATTCACTGAGCACTGGTGGTGAGCGATATCTTACATGGTGCCAAGGAAATCAGGCCACTGCACTGGATGCAGTTGAGGGAGGACACTTTATACTTTGGGAACCCAGTTAGTGGTAGAAAGTGAGTGCTAGGGTGCAGAGGTGGAGGTGCAATAGCAAGTGAATGATACCTCACTTGGCTTTGGTCTCATCAAAAATGAAGTAAATAGTAAATTAGACTAAATGATAATTATTTTCCATATTCAGATTGTGAGACATCTTGCCATTTTGTGGAGTGTCAAGAAAGACAGACATATTAATTAAATTTAGTTTAACATAAACTAAGAGATATAAGTTATATGTGTGTGTACATTACATGATTCAGGACATGGCATATTTAAAAGTATGAGTTGCTGTGTCTCGGAGCAGTGCTACCCTTAGACTTGGGCAAGTGAAGCCCCGCCTCAGGATCCATGCCTTAGGTGCCCTGTGCCTTGACTGTACTTTCCTTGAAATGTTCTAAATTCCCGTCAGATACCTGGTACTGTCCTGGGAGCTTTTAGTGCTATCTAGCCAGAATACCCGGAGCCTGGATTGGGACATGAGTGAGCCCCAGTCTCATTTTCTCCCATGTGGAGTATCTGTAGCCCTCCACCTCATATGATGGGTTGACCAGCTATCCTGAGGCACTGTGGAACTTGCACTTATGGTATCATACCAGGGCTCCCTGGCTGGGCTCATATAGGTGGGCCCTAGTTCCAGAAGCATAGCCTGGTGAGCTGATCATTCCTCCTAGCCAGTGCAGAATTTTTTTGTGAGCTCACGCAAGATTAGACTGTCAGAATGAAGCTCACATCATCATTTTGAGTAACTTTCACACATGTTGAACATAGGACAAGTTTAGGGCCCTGGGATACCTGTAGTCCACCAGTATCTCTTCGGTTTGAGCTATGTATAGGGACCCATGGATTGGCTCTTGCTTGTCCGTGTGATGGCTGAAGGGTCACCTCCATTCTCCTACACATGAGTACAGCAGGTTTGGAGGCAGGTATTCTTTACCCCTTATCCCCTCCTGCTGGCACCCGTGAAGTTGCCCCATCCCCTTCGTAGGCTCTATACCACATATTGGGTTGCCACTGGTGGGCAACTGTACCTATATCCTCTCAGGTATTTTGAGATTGTTGCTCTGTAGTGCCAATGAAGCCTTCCATATGATGTCCTCTCTTGCCTTTGATCAGTATGGTGGTGTCATGCTCTCCCAGGTTGCTGGACAAGGGAGAGGCCTTCCTTTCCCTAGTGTGGATGCTCCTTTTATCTTTGCCACTTGTGGCAGTGTATGAAAGACAGGGTGAGGTCAACACTGAGAAGAATCACATTCTAGGAATGCTGTGATTATGTCTTAAAGAGTTCAGAGAAGAAACAGGATTGGAGGATGTTTTGTTCTTTATTTATGTCTTACAATTCTGTACAGTAAATTTAACATGACCAGAAAACAAATTGTCATTTCATTTCCCTGTGTCTTTTATGTAAGACTTGCATTTGTGGATATTGTGAGTGAAGCACAATAAAAATTATTGTAAGAGTCCTCAAAAGCCAGTATTCATGGGCAGCACGGTGGATGATGTAGTGTCAGGAGTAATGATGTATCCAGCATTAAATAAGTGAAAGTAGGGAACTGCAGAGGCAAGAAGACCTACATTTTTTCAATATAAACAGGTTCTGAAGAGTCATGACACAGTGAGTAATAATAGCATTGCTACCTTTTTTATCACTGTGGGTGATATGATATTAGCCAAGAATGATGCATATGGCAATAAAGAACATGAATTGATGATTCCTGGACCCAAACAAGAAACGCTGGACACTAAGAAACTTCACATGAATTGATAGGAAAATAAACCAATATGTATCTCTACTCATTATTCTATCTCTTCATCAAAAAATCATTATACCTTAGCTGAGCCCATAATTCTGTTTTACATCTTAAAAATAAAATTTCTATTGTTAGAGAAGGGTACCAAAAATTTTTTTCCCAAGGGCCCCTCACACTCTAGGGATGGCCCCTTGGGAAGGGTATTTATTGGTGGTACACAGGAAACAAGCCCTCTGCACTGCCCATTGGAGGATTTGTGTTGAGCTTAGACTCAAAGCTGGAATTCACCCTCCCCAATAAAAAGGAGAGAAAGAAGAAGCACCGTACCTCTTGACAGGGAGAGGAAGTAAAAAGTGAGAAAAGTGGGGGACATGGAAGAATAGACTATTGGGCTGCAGACATAGAAAGAGAAATTGCCCCTGGGGTGAGAAGTTGCTGGCAACAGATATTAAGAATGTTGGAGGAAAGTAAACTCTTTTAAATGGAAGATGAAGTTCCTGTATTTTAAAATACATATGTATTTGGAGAGAGCATTTTCTCCATTTTCTGCAACAAGTAATTAAGAACTTTTGAGGACATGTCCATTCATTGCAGGGCAGGCTTATGTGACAGAGAACAACTGAGAGATGTGGTTAAGGATTGCTTAAAATGGACAATGCAACACAAAGATAAATTCAGATTATAAGTGAACTAGGCAGCACTCTTATTAATTGAGGCCATGTTTTCTTTGTCCAGAGATCTGTTATATCTCTAATTCACTGTAATTTTCCAAATAATTGTTGACAGATTCTTTAATCACATTTTCAAGCTCTTGTTATTTTGTTCATTGTTCCTCTACGCTTGGAGGTCTGCATATATTCAAAGAAAGCAGATGGCATTCTTAGCATAGCCTCATCTATAATAAGATGAGTTCCAATACTTAGAGTTACACTGTCTTATTGCTTTTTGTCAATTCAAATTAAAGGTTCCCTCATGTTGTTTTAGGCCTTTTTCTTTTTTGTCTTTGGTTTCTAGACACTTATAGATTCACACCACTCTGCTATGTTTCTCCTAGTCTATGTGCTCCTACTTCCTTTAATAAATACCTGTAAAATTTTGCCCCCTCAGGGATTCCCTGTGAAGCCACACTGGTTTCTTGATATTTTTTACGTGTTCTTACTAATTAGAATTTTGGCTACCAGGTCTTGTCAGTAACAAAGCTGCTTGTTCAAATTGTCTGATCCTTAACTGCATTCTTTCCTTCCCAAGTTTTTGCAGTAGATGTGTTGAAAAGTCTGTATGTTTGTAATCAAGGTGTCACAAACACCACATGCATATTGTAGTTTGTAAAATACATACTGTAGGTATATATTTCATTGAATTCCCTCATTTCCTATTAGTTTGATCAGCTAAGATGCTTGCCATAAAAAAAGACAAGTAGATTGAAATTACCAAAGGGATAACTTCATAAAGTTTTTGGACATTCAAATAAAAATAAAAGATAATGACCTTCAAATGACTCTTCATAAAAGGAGTTTTCCCCCAAGATCACAAATAATTCTTGAATACTGGTAACTTTTTTACAGAAACCCAGAAAAGAAAAATCACAGAACAAACTTAAATGACTATCAGTTTAAAACAAGTAGGTACAGTTATAGGTCAACATATATAAACTCCATCATAATCACAATTCAAAACCTACAATAGATACACAAAAACTAGAGAGAAAGGAACACAAACATAACACTAAGGAAAGTTATCAAATCACAAGAGAAGAGACTAAAAGAAGAACTATACAAGCAACCAGAAAATAAATAACAAAATGACAGCAAGCACATAACTATCAATAATCACTTTAAATGTCAATAGATTAAATGCTCCAATTAGAAGACATAGCCTAGGGCTTCCCTGGTGGCGCAGCGGTTGGGAGTCTGCCTGCCGATGCGGGGGACACGGGTTCGTGCCCCGGTCCGGGAGGATCCCACGTGCCACGGAGTGGCTGGGCCTGTGAGCCATGACCGCTGAGCCTGCGCATCCGGAGCCTGTGCTCTGCAACGGGAGTAGGCCACGACGGTTGAGGCCCGCGTACTGCAAGAAACAAAAACAAAAACAAAACAAAACAAAACAAACAAAAAAGACATAGCCTGGCTGATTGTATAACAAAAGCAAGACCCATCTATATGCTACCTACAAGAGACTCACTTAGGGGCTAAAGAAACACACAAAATGAAAGTGAGAGGATGGAAAAAGATATTTCATGCAAACAGAAATGAAAAGAAAGCTGGGGTAGCAGTACTCATATGAGACCAAGTAGACTTTAAAACAAAGCCTATAATAAAAGATAAAGAAGGGCATTATATAATGGTAAAGGCACCAATACAAGAAGAGGATACAACATTTATAAACATATGTACCTAATATGGGAGTGCTAAATATATAAAACAAATATTAATAGACATATAGGGAGAAATTGACAATAATACATTAATAGTGGAGGTCTTTAACCCCTCATTTACATCAATGGACAGATCATCCAGATGGAAAATCAATAAGGAAACAGTGCCCTTAAATGACACATTAAACCAGTTGGGCTTTATATTAATTTACAGGACATTCCTTCCAAAAGCAGCAGAGTATACATTCCAGGATAGATCACAGGTTAGGCTGCAAAACATGTCTCAATAAATTTAAGAAAATTGAAATCCTGTCAAGCATTTTTTCCAACCATAATGGTATGAAACTAGAAGTTAATTATAGGAAGAAAAATGGGAAAATCGAAAACATGGAGACTAAACAACATAGTACTGAAAAAAATCAATGGGTCAATGAAGATACCAAAGAGGAAATTGCAACATACCTTGAGATAAGTGAAAATAAAAACATAACTCTCCGAAGTTTATGAGACACAGGAAAAGCAGTTCTAAGAGGGAAATTTTAAGTGATACAGGCCTACCTCAAGAAACAACAATAAAAATCAAATAAACAACCTAACCTACCATCTGACAGAATTATAAAAAGAACAACAAAGCCCAAAGTCAGCAGAAGGAAGGAAATAATTCAGATCAGAACAGAGATAAATAAAATAGAGACCTAAAAATGGTAGAAAATATCAGTGAAACCAAGAGCTGTTTTTTTGAAAAGATAAAATTGATAAGACTATAGCCAGACTAATTAAGAAAAAAAGAGAGAGGACCCTAATAAATAAAATAAGAAATGAAAGGAGAAATTAAAACTGATATCACAGAAATACACTAATAAAAGAATAACAACGAACAGTTATATGCCAACAAACTGGACAACCTAGAAGAAATGGATAAATTCCTAGAAATACCCAAGCTTCCAAGACTGAACCAGGAGGAAGCAAATAATCTGAATAGACCAATTAGTAGTATTGAATCAGTAATCAGAAAACTCTCAACAAATAAAAGTTGAGTACTGGAAGGCTTCACTGGGGAATACTACCAAACATGTAAAGAAGAGCTAATACCTATTTTTCTCAAACTATTCCTAAAAGTTGAAGAGGAGGGAACACTCCCAAATTCATTCTATAAGGCCACCATTACCCTGATCACAAAACCAGGTAAAGACGCTACAAAAGGCCAATATCTCTGATGAATATGGATGCAAAAATCCTCAATAAAATATTAGCAAACTGAACTTAACAATATATAAAAAGGATCATACACCAGGATCAAGTGGGATTTATTCCAGGAATGCAAGGATGGTTCAATATCTGCAAATCAATCAATGTGATACACTAAATTAACAAAAGGAAGTAAAAACACACAATCATCTCAATATATGCAGAAAAAAGCATTTGACAAAATTCAAAATCCATTCATGATAAAAAACTCTGAACAAAGTGGATATAGAGGGTACATATTGCAACATAATAAAGGCCATATGAAAGACTCACAGCTAACATCAAACTGAATGGTGAAAACTGAAAACTTTTCCTCTAAGATCAGGAACAAGACAAGGATGCCCACTCTCGCCACTTCTATTTTACATAGTATTGGACGTCCTAGCCACAGCAATCAGACAATAAAAAGAAAGAAAAGGCATCCAAATTGGAAGGAAAGAAGTAAAGCTCACTATTTGCAGGTATCATGAGACTATATATATAAAATCCTAAAGTCTCTACCAATAAACTATTAGAAGTAATAAAAGAATTCAGTAAAGTTGCAGGCTATAAGATTAATATATAGAAATCTGTTGTTTTTCTATACACTAATCATGAACTATCAGAAAGAGAAAGCAAGAAAATAATCCTGTTTAAAATTGCATCAAAAAGAATAAAATACCTAGGAATAATCTTAATCAAGGAGATGAAAGACCTATACTCTGAAAACTGTAATACACTGATGCAGGAAATTGAAGGTGATTCAAAGAAATGGAAAGATACCCTATGTTCCTGGATTGGAAGAATTATTGTTAAAATGTCCATACTACCCAAAGCAATCTACAGATTTAGTGCAACCTATTAAAATGCCCATGGATTTTTTGGGTTTTTTTAACAGAACTAGAATAAATATACCTAAAATTTGTGTGAAACCACAAAGACCCCAAATTGCCAAACTAATCCTGAGAAAAAAGATCAAAGCTGGAGGTATCATGATACCTCACTTCAGACTATACTACAAAGCTACAGTCATCAAAACATCATGGTACTGGCATGAAAATGGACACGTAGATTAATGAAACAGGATAGAGAACCCAGAAATAAACCCACAGACATATAGTCATTTAATCTATGACAAAGGTGGCAAAATATATGAGGAGGAAAAGACAGTCACCTTAGTAAGTGGTGTTGGGAAAACTGGCCAGCTACATGTAAAAGGATGAAATTAGAACATTTTCTCACACCATATACAAAAATAAACTCAAAGTGGATTCAAGACCTTAATGTAAGACCAGAAACCATAAAACCCGTAGAAGTAAATGTAGGCAGTATAGTGTTTGACATAAGTCTTATCAATGTTTTTTGGATCTGTATCCTCAGGCAAGGATAACAAAAACAAAAATAAACAAATGAGACCTAATTAAACTTAAAAGCTTTTGCACAGCAAAGGAAACCATCAACAAAATGAAAAGACAACCTACTGAATGAGGAACACATTTGCAAATGATATGTCTGACAAGGACTTAATATCCAAAATATATAAAGCGTGCATACAACTCAATATCACAAAAACCAACTCAACTGAAAAATTGACATTTTTCCAAAGAAGATATACAGATCAAAAACCAGGCACATGAAATGATGCTGAATAGCACTAATCATCAGGGAAATGCAAATCAAAACCACAATGATACATCACCTCACACCTGTCAGAATGGCTGTCATCAAAGAGATAAACAATAAATGCTGGAGAGGGTGTGGAGAAAAGGGAACACTCTTGCACTGTTGGTGGGAATGTAAATTGGTGCAGCCACTATGGAGAACAGTATGGAGGTTCCTTAAAAAACTAAAAATAAAACTACCATGTGATCCAGCAATTCCAATTCTGGGTTTATGTCTGAAGAAAATGAAAACATTAATTCAAAAAGATACACACAATCCAATGTTCACCACAGCATTATTTACAATAACCAAAATATGGAAGCAATGTAAGTGCCCATCAGCCGATGAATGGATAAAGAAGAAACACACACACACACACACACACACACACACACACACACACACACGCACAGGAATAGTACTCAGCCATAAAGAAAAGAATGAAATTTTGCCATTTGTGACAACATGGATGGAACTGAAGGGTATTATCCTTAGTGACATAAGTCAGAGAATGACAAATAATGTATATTTTCACTTGTATGTGGAATCTAAAAAATGAAATGAGTGAATATAACAGACACAGATTCAGATATAGAAAGCAAACTAGTGGTTACCAGTGGAGAGAGGGGTTGGGGGAGGGGCAAGTTAGGGGAAGGGGATTAAGAGGTACAAACTACTGGTATAAAATAAAAAGACACAAGGATGTAATGTACAGCACAGGAACACAGCCAATATTTTGTAATAACTTTAAATTGAGTATAACCTATAAAAATATTGAATCACTGTGTTGTATATCTAAAACTAATATAACATTGTAAATCAACTATAAGTCAATTAAAAAAAAAAAACACACATGATCCTCTACCCCCTGAAATTCACTGTGGACAGTGAAGTAAGGGACATTGTGGTTGCCATTGGAGAATATCTTGGATTAGCCAAAAAGTTCATTTGGGTTTTTCATAAGATGTTATGGAAAAACCCAAACGAACTTTTTGGCCAACCCAATAGATTATTACAAGGAGAAACTATAACCTCAAATAACTCCCCTGTCCCACCCACAGTTACCTGTGGGACCTCATCTCCTATTATCCTCCACCTTGCTCTCTCTGCCCCAGTCACAGTGGCCTCCTCCCTGATCCTTAGCAAACACTCTTGCTTAGGGAAGCTGCAATCACTGTTTCCCATATTCTGGATATCCTTCTCCCAGAAGCCTGCATAGCTGGACTCCTTACTTCCTTTCAGTCTCTCCAGTGCAATGTGGCTTTTCTTCCCTGGTGGCATTTCTTCCCAAAAATGGCACACACCTCCAACACACACACAATATCTATTTGTTTTCTCTGCTTCATTTTTCTCCTCAGCATTATCACATCTATTATCATAAATATTTCATCTATCTAGTTATTTACCTTTCCGCTTCATGAGCTGTAAGCTTTGGACGATGAAGATTTTCTTTTTCTGTTTTGATTACTGCTGTATCCCCAGCACTAGAATAGTCCGTGGGACGTAATGGGCCCTCAATAGATATTTGTTGAATGAATAAATGAGATTTCAACTAAAAGGGGCAATTGGTTACCTAGAATTTTGCTGTAACCTATTTATACTGGAGAACTAGTGTCTTAATAGAATATGTTAACCTCAGGGATTTGTTATTTTAAAAAAACCCCAAATCAACGTTTTATACCCTCATCATAGATATTAGGCAAACGAACAACAAACAGCTGTTAGCTACTTCTTTAAAAGTCATGCTAAGTGATCTGGCACCTTTCTCGGGAGAATGGGACCCCTTTCCATTATGTTGTCTCAGGACCTCAGCTGCAATCGAGGTAGATATTTCCATTTTTACATCCTGTTACATTAGGATTAATGTATTTTAAAATTCATTCTAATGAACATTACTAGCTGTAAACTGAATGAAGCAGTGAAAATGAAATTGTAGACACTATTGCTTTCCAAATATATTTTGAAATAAATAGGAAAGATGTTTGTTTCTGTTCCCTATGCCTTCTACTCTATAGCTTCCTGGAAAGGGAAGGCCTCACATGTTTCTTGGTTTCTCTGTTTCTCTGAATTTAACTCATAATCAGCTGAAGAGTCTTGAAGTCAACCCAGAGTCTGCTTGGCTCATCTTAATAGCAGTTGCCTTTGGTGAACAATTACCTTGTGCTGGCTCTGGTTTTAAGCCCTTTATGCATAATGACTAGTAAGTCATACGTGAATCCTGTGAGTTACGAAATACTATCAAACAGGATTCTGAGGTTCAGAGAGTTTAAATCACTTGTTCAAGTCACAGATCCATTAAGCAGAGCCAGGGCAGATTCCAAACTGCAATGGAAAAGGTGCCATATTATGAGCCACAGTATCTGGTTCAAATCCTACTTCTGCATCTATCTATGCTTGTGGACGTGAGGAGATATTTATAACTTCCCAGAACATCAGGGCCACATCTGTTAGTGAGAGATTTGAGAGGTGGGCTAAAAGTAACAATTCAAGTGTGTTTAAACCTAGTTAGAAATGTTTGTTTGATATGTGGACTGAGTAATCCAGATATAGTTTTTGGTGACTTACTAATTAAAATTCAGGACTTTTAAAATATAGAGTTCCCACTATAGCAAATGAAAATTGATTGTATCAGTTTCCTAACGCTGCCATAACAAAGTATTGATATCACAAACTGAGTGGCTTAAAACAACAGTTTATTGTCTCACTGTTTTGGGGTCTAAGATCAAGGTACTGGCAGGGCCATACTTTCTCTGAAACCTGTAGCAGAATCCTTCCTTGTCTCTCCAAGCTTCTAGTGGCCCCAAGAATTCCTTGTCTTATACCTGCATCACTTCTGTCCTCTATCTTCCTCTGGCCTTTCCCTCTGGATCTCATCACATCGTTCTCCCCTGTGTGTGTCTGTCTCTGTATACAAATTTCCCCAAATCTTAAAAGGATAGCAGTCATATTGGATTAGGGTCTATTCTAATTACTTATTTTAACTTGTGTAAAGATCCTATTTCCAAATAAGGTCACATCCTGTGGCACTGGGGGTTACAATTTCAACATTTCTTTCTAAGAGACACAATTTAACCCATAACAGTGATTCTATTGATTCATGTTCCATTTGGGACTCATGTTAAGTTTAGGCCTTGGTGCTTTGTTTAGAGTGTGCCTGCTTTCCCTCAAAGGGATGCTCAACATTATATCTATCTGGATTCCTTACTAAGGTTATTTTCTGTCTAATACTTAAAAATAGAAAATTAAATGAAAAAAATCTCAAAGACAATTCTAGTAAATCTAAATTTTATTGGAACTTTCTTAAGTTCATTGATTTCCCCCAAGTCTATTCCAGATACAGAGTAATACTTAATTTCCCTCCCTCAATAAAGTTTTCTAGTTAAAAAGTGTCTTTGATTGTGCTATGCTACACGTATTAGGCAGGCTCCTAGCTGAAAACAGCTGGCACATTCAAAGTGAGATAATTCAAGGAGGATTTAATAGAGGATAATCTACAATGCCGTGGGTTTGGTGTCCTGGGCTAACGATAGCAGATCAGTTACCACCACTAGATCCAAGGGAAGGAGGTGAGCAGTGAATGGAAAGAGTAGCAATAACCTTTGATTGTGAGACCTGGGAGGGAGCAAGGAAAACAGGTATCTCTTAGGTTCTTTCCTAACCTCTGTTGTGGCTCTCCATTAGCCAAACCCAACTGGAGTCCAGAGTAAAAGAGAGCCCTATGATCTAGTCCATACATGTCAGGTCAGCACAGAGGTTGGAGAAAGATGGAGAGCAGATATGAGTGCATTAGAAGATGTCTAGCACAGCTAAACCCTTCTGCCTCTCAAGTATCCACTCTTTCTCCTTCCTCTGGTTGAAACCTAACAAAGGTGTTGCAAGAAATTCCCTCAACTACCTTAATTAGGGATGATGGCAATGGTCATTCTCTTACCTAAACATTAGATGCCACTGATGCTCTTCATATAAGATAGCAAGAAGAAAAAGGGAAAGAGGGCTAGGGATACAATTTAGTGATGTAAAACATAGCTGCTAAACTCCCTGATTTGGTAGCTGGTTACACAGAGTTCTTCCTTACTAATCATAGCTGTCTTTTTCTACCATCCATTTCATGTTCCTCTTACCTCTGCTGCAAACTCAGCTGGATGATGTTCTTTATCTAGTTGGTGACCCAGTTCTTTATTCCTGTAGGATCTGAGTTTTCAGTGGTCTTATTTATGTTAGATCACGGTGGTTTCTCACTAACCACTACTATTGGACAAGGAGAAACTCAGAGATAACCCAGTGAATTCCCTGGGTTTTACACGTAGTCCTCCACTGTATGGTAGTAACCCAATCATCATGACCAGTGTGGAGACCTGCTTCTCAGACTGTTGGCTTGGTGGCATGAGGGACCCAAAATGATTTGGGGGGCATTCTGTTTCCACTTTGTTTTCCATAACTTGGTTCCCAGGTAGAATCATTGCTTCTGTGGACCCTAGGACCTCCAAATGTATCAAGCCCAAAGTTTTTCAAGAAGGTTAATAGATATGATTGTGAGAGTAGTCATCCTCACCTCCACTCTTTTCTCTTTTTTTTTGGCAGTACGCGGGCCTCTCACTGCTGTGGCCTCTCCTGTTGTGGAGCACAGGCTCCGGACGTGCAGGCTCAGCAGCCATGGCTCACAGGCCCAGCCGCTCCGCGGCATGTGGGATCTTCCCGGACCGGGGCACGAACCCGTGTCCCCTGTATCGGCAGGCAGACTCTCAACCACTGCCCCACCAGGGAAGCCCTCACCTCCACTCTTGTTCCCAGCCCCCATTCATTCTGGCAGGAGTTGGAGGGGAGACAGCACTAAATATCAGCTGTTGATTTACGGCATATACATCGTAAATCATGTGGGACATCCCCCTGACCTTGCTGTTGAGTATACCAGCTCCTGCCATCATTTAAGAATGCAAGGTTGTTGCTGCTTACAATTTTGTTATTATTCTGATATCAAATTTAATAAATATGTTCTTTAAATTTGTTTTACATGCTATACATATGTTTTTCTTTTCTTTTACATTTATGTAAATAGCTCTAATTTTTTTCTGTTTATTCTTCCTTGATTGGTGTAGATTTACTCAGATGTATAGTCTCTTTAAGAATAGAGTGGTGTATTTTCCTTAGCTTTCTTTCCTGGTTACTTAGGTGCTAGTGGAACTTAAGCAGGATGAGAAAATGTGGGCTCATGCAATTATTTAATTCATTCGGGAAATTGAGGACCATGGGAGGAAATAGAGGCTTTATATCTGCCTGTTGGAGCTACTCAAATAGGACCCAGCTTTCTCTTTTTTGTTTACCAAAATTTGAGTCTCCTGATCAGTTCCAGTGGATTAGCATCCTGTAATTCTGTTTCTTTGACTGTATACCACACCGTCTTGCCATCTCAGCTTTGTAGATTTACTGTCACTTCTGACTTGCAGAGGTGGATGTAGATTTAGTCTGTTTCTGGGCCTACGGTCCACCTGGATCCCCTTATCTAGCTTTGCTTCTCTTCATCTCTACCCACTACATAAGAAAGCTATATACTTTGCAGCATTTGCCTTTCACAGTCCAGAACTAACACAGTCCATGCAGGTATATTAACCAATGTATACTTGGTTATACGTTTATAACCAAGTATAAATGCAGAGAACCTCAATTCTCCGCATGTGAGAGACAAATGCCGTGTGTGTGTGTGTGTGTGTGTGTGTGTGTGTGTGTGTGTGTGTGTGTAGGTATATATATATACCTACACACACACACACACACACACACACACACACAGGTTTTCATATAAGTCTATGTAGAACAGTCATTCAAAAAAGCTCAGTGCTTTCAGGGAGATCAGCTCGGTGCTTTGTGACCACCTAGAGGGGTGGGATAGGGAGGGTGGGAGGGAGACACAAGAGGGAGGAGATATGGGGATATAGGTATACGTATAGCTGATTCACTTTGTTATAAAGCAGCAACTAACACACCATTGTAAAGCAATTATACTCCAATAAAGATGTTTAAAAAATTTTTTTTAATTTATTTTAGAAAGCAACAACAACAACAAAAATCTCAGTGCTTTGATCTGACTACTCTAGTTGCCTTGAATAGGTCAGTGAGTTTGGCCTCAGGCTGGGATAAGCTTCAGACTATGGCAAGTGAGTGACTTTAATTTTCTGGGTCAAAAATAAAACTGTGAACATCTGGAAATAAATGGAAAAACCCACATGGTTTCCCAAGCAGGATTCTTACCATGACATATTTAAATCCTGTCCAATGTACTTTACTTTTCTCTTTACAAAATTAGTGAACTAGGTATGGCTAATACATGCAGAATTCTTAATGTCTAGTATATTAATTTTTAGAGAAGCATAGACTCTAATGTTTCATTATTATTTGGAATTGTCTTGATGGATCCTGGCAACATAGATTGAAATGGCTAAAAGACCATCAATAAAGCATAATGATAAACAGCAAAGCATCACATTCAGTGCCATAAAAATTAGTCTTCAATAAGTTCTTATTTAATATCTTCATTTATAGTTTATTACACAGGAGAAATGGCTTGCTAAAGAAATTCACACAAGCTGGCATATTTTGCATCACAAAAAGTCTAAGAATTGACCATAATTGTAGAAGGTCATACTTAGCTCATTATGATCAGACAGTTCTAAAAGATGCATAAACACTGATGATCTATTGAAAAAGGGACGTTTTACACACCCTAATCTAAGTGGGAAAGTAAGATTCTTTTATTCATATTCCCTTGATGCCTGGTACTGATTAGGATATTTCAAAGCCAGAAAAACTAAAAAAAAAAAAACACTTCGTGGTTTGACTACGTTTACCTAAATTTAAGAATAATATTTGATGAACCTCTATCTCATTTGTGCATTATTTGGAGTCTGATAATTATCTCAGTCTTTTATTTATAATTGATTCCAATTAGACTTTTTTAAATTTCTGGGATAGATTCCTCTATCATTATTTTAGAGCCACTAGAGGTATAATGTAACCTTGACAGTAGATTAATACAGCCCAAGGTATTTTATTTTTATGATTCTTTTTGTACCATGTGATTTATCTGCCATTTTACTTTTCAAATACCTTCTTGAATATTATGATTGTAATAGGAATAGGCATTTTACTTTGCGCAGGCACTGACTAGATTTGATTTGCTATTTTGGTTGTAATTATTGACGTTCCCTGTAATTACTTGTTTGTAGAATAAAGGTTGGGGGCACTCAACTCCACATGTTGTCTGGACTGTTAACAACCCCTGTACCACAGAGAAATCCAGGAAAGCAAGTGCTACACTGCTCACTTCTCTGTGAACCTTGGTTATTGAGACACGAGTCCCACAGCTTCCACAGGGGCTGTTAGAGTTTTCATCCTCTTGGTGACCTCTCTGGTGTCCCTTTGTGATCTCTGAAATCTGCCACAGGATTAGCTAAATGAAACTCAGATCTTTATATGGGGAATTAGATTGTAAATAAGTGAAGATCTTACCAGTTATAGGAAAAAACCAATGTTTATTTCTTCAGGTTATTTCTTCAGGTTATCAACGCCTACCCTCATTATATGCATCTTTACCCTGTGCGGAGTCTATTGGTATCTTATTGATGGTTAAAAATGCATGTTGATTCTATTTTGTTTTTATCATTGCACAAGGAGGTAGCCAATATATTTCCAGTTTGTCATTACACAGAAGCAGTTTCTCTAATCTGCTCATTTTGACTCCATTTGAGGATTATAACTGCCTAATTATACAACTTTATTGCCCCTGTCCCATACTGGCTGGATGTAATCCATAAGGAGGTCTTTGCTCATATTTCCATATGGCAAGGGAGCCATATGTATGCTGCTCACAGATTGCTAAATTCCTCTTGAGATACTCTTTTACCAGCCTCTCTTCCCACCCAGTGCTGGAAGAGGCTCAGGGCTGAGCCCTCCTCTTTGCTCCTCCAGGCTAGTTACCCTACCCTGGGATGAAATTTTTCTTACCATCTTATACAGCAGAAATTTTATATCCTATGGGTTTACAGTAAAACCATATTCTCAGTCCTCTTAGCTTTGTTTCTTAATATTTATGAGGAAATTTTTTAGTCTAGAGAACTTTTTTTCTCTCTTAAGTATATGGTTCTTGTCATTGAAAGCTTGACTTTTCAGCTGTTTTTTCTGAAATGGGCTCCAAGACCCTATTTTGCAATAGTTTTCCTTTGCACTCCAGCCACGGTAATCCTAATCTTCCTGAAAGCAGTGAGTGTCTCTTGCTGAATAGAGGGAAAGCCAAAAGCAAGAAAATGTGAAAAAGTAAAGTACACTATTCAATGTTTCCCTACCCTGGAATAGTGGGAAAAGCATGGAATTTAAAGATTTCTGGTTAAAGATAGGCCATGGGGCTTCCCTGGTGGCGCAGTGGTTGAGAGTCCACCTGCAGATGCAGGGGACACGGGTTCGTGCCCCGGTCTGGGAAGATCCCACTAGAAGTAATAAAAAGATTTTGCAGATCTGAGAGAGCTGACTCTTAAGCCATCATAGAGAAACACTTAATGTACCTTGATTTGCACAGCAAAGCCCGAATATGCTAAAGAACTGGTAGCCCCAAATACCTCAGCAAGTGAGGATGAAGGTGGGGCTAAATCAAGAAGGTTGGCTGAAAGATCCTTAAAGAAGCAGTTTCCTCCTTTCATCCAACACTGCCCCTACTCCACCCCAACAGAAAACTGGAGATTTTTCTCTGTAGGTAATACAGCATATTTTTCTCAGTAGATAATAAGCCAGGTGTTGCTGAACTGGGTACATATAAGAAAAGAGAACCAAACTGAAACAGGGGTATTAAATGAAAGGTTACACCTGAATATTAAGACCTCCCCACCCCTGTCCTCTTTTCCCACTGTGCTTCCAAAACTCGAGTAATTAGAAGACTATTTTCTGGGACTTCCAACAAGCCTAAGAGAAAATATTTAAAGATACTGCCACTCAGCCATAAAAAAGAATGAAATAATGCTACTTGCAGCAGCATGAATGCAACTAGAGATTATAATACTAAGTGAAGTAAGTCAGAAAGAGAAAGACAAATACCATATGATATCACTTATATGTGGAATCTAAAATATGGCACAAATGAACCTATCTATGAAACAGAAACAAAATCAGGGACATAGAGAATAGACTTGTGGTTGCCAAGTGGGAGAGATGGAGTGGGAGTCTGGGATTAGCAAATGCAAACTATTACATATAGAATTGTAAACAACAAGGTCCTACTGTATAGCACAGAGAACTATATTCAATATCCTGTGATACACCATAATGGAAAACAATATGAAAAAGAATGTATATGTACAACTGAGTCACTTTGTTGTACAGCAGTAATTAACACAACATTGTAATTCAACTATTCTTCAATAAAAAACAAATTAAAAAAAAAGATACTGAGAACAGGGTTTCTTAAATGAAAAAGGCTAGCCAGATTCCTGTATGAAAAGGCCATGGTCGAGTGCCCCACAGAATTTTCAGTCAGTGTTTTAGATATAAGTGGATAGGTAGCAATGAACACATATTCGATGAAGTGTCTAACATGGAAGAGATTAAAGCAAACAAAACAGAGACATCATGAAAATGAAAGCTTCAAAAAATTAATCATTAATCTTCTCAGAAAAACTATTGTATCTGTGAAACAAGAACAAGATCCATTTTTAAAGGAATATTCAGAGAAAAACTCTTGGAAATTAATATATACATATGGAAAATTGAAAAAAAAAGTTTAGAAATTCAATAGTGAAGATCAGTATCTGAATAATAAAACTTCCAGAAAGAGAGAACAAAGAAAGTGGAAGGAAGGAAAATATTAGCGAATTAATTCCAGAAAAATCCCTGAAGTTGAAGAAATGAGTTTCCAGATTGAAAGGGCTGATAGAGTTCCCAAAACAATAGATAATAATAGACCCAGACTAAGGCATAGCATCATGAAACAGAGCTCTGGAGAGAAACAGGAGATCCTAGAAGTATCAAGAGTGGTGGGGTGGTGATTGTAACATATAAAAGACCAGAAATCAGAGCATCCTTGGAGTTCCTCGTAGCAGCACTGAAAGTAGGAAGACAGTAGAGTGAAGACTTCCAAATTTTGAGGATAAACAAAGTTCAACCTAAAGTTGTATACTCAGCAGAACCATCAGTTATGTATGAAGGAAGTCTAAAATATCTTTGGACAAGCAAAGCCTCAAAAACTTAACTCCTAAAAACTCTTCCTTGGGAAGTTGCAAGAGGAGTTTCTTCACTAAAATAAGGGAATACATGAAGAAAGAGGAATTAATGGGATTCAGGGAATAAGGAATTCAACTCAAGGAAGAGAATATTCAAGTTGATTTTGAAAAGAATGCATAGGATGAGGACTGTGTCCAGCATAGAGGGCGAGCATCTCAGAGTGAAACAGGTTGGAGAGCTTTGGGAGAAATGTCTCCAATAAAGGAAATATTAAAAAAAAAATGCCTGACGTATTTAAATACATTGAAAGATTTAGAGAATAGGAGAAGAGTTTATAAACACGTTAACGTTAAGCACATGGGGCACTACAAGTTATTAAATCTGAAGAAAAGTTGTGCAAGAAATCAAATTTCTACTTAGCTACAAATATTAAATAGACATAATAATGTCAACCCTGAATACAGTATATTACTATTTGAAAAGGATGGAAGAGGAGGGCAGTATGGAAGTGGTGGACATACAGAAATAGTAAAAGAGTGGTTGATTCTCATCTTTCATTGTGGAAAGCCAGCCGTCAATCTATCCCCTCGCCTGCCCCTCCTGCCTTCCGCAATCAAGTGGTACACTGTAAACAGGAGTATTTAGTGTTGTGGAGGTAAATACCAAAAGAAACAGCTCAAAGACTTATAAGCAGTTAACTATGGGCAGCTGGAAACGGTGGAAAGTAGACTAATGATTTTCATAATAAGCCCTTTAGAACAATGTAATATCAATACTTAAAACTGTGTCTATCATTGATTAAAACAAACTTGATTAGAAACAGAAAGAAACAGCATGGGATTAGAACTAAAATTATTTTCCAATCACAAGTCTCTTTTTTTTACTGTGTGACTTAATCTCTCTGAGCCCCCCCTTTCTTCAACAAGGAAAGTCATGACTAAATGAGATAATTTATGTAAAGCATTAATTATAGTAAGTGCTAGTCATAAGTAAGCTTTAGTAAATGGCAGGCATTAAACTTCTATTTATATAAGCCTCTAAGCCTCTGTGGAGGAAACTTAGGGTTACCAAGATTCAATAACTTTTCCAGTCGCACAGCTAAAAAACATAACAGCCACATTTGCCTGAGAGAGTCTGAGCTCTGAGCCCGCATTTTGCTACCACACTGCCTTCTCTTTCCTACTTTTCCTTGTAGGTAGAAACTACTTCTGTTATCTTTATTCCAAACAGTGCCAGATTCATAATAGACACTTAATATTTGAATTAATGTTATTAGACCGTGATGATAACCCATTCTAATTTACATAATAGAGATAAAAATGTCTTCAAAGTATACTACAATACACTTTATTTTAAAAAATAAATAATAGTCAACCCATCCCAAGCTTGTTAATATATGTCAGAAATTTTTTTTTTTTAATTCTTTGGCAATTCTTCTTCAGGAAGGGTTCCATAGTGTTCGTGCCCTTATTCCCCAGTTTCTTTCCTGGGCACACGAGAGTCCTTCATACACACACCACAGAGGGGAACATAGAGTAGATACTGTGTGTTGACTTGAAATAAACCAATTGCATAGATATTATCCTGGATGAGAAAGTTGTCAAGAAGGACCTAAGAGTAGATTAAATAATCCTTTGCATAGCATCATGAAGCCTAAATAAAATATGATAGTTTTATGTATAGAAATAATATGACATAAGACAGGGTGGTAATAATTCTTCACTAATTCTTGGAGAAATGCAGCATGCTAAGTACTATTAAGTTCTCATCTCATTAACTCTAGAAATCTAGAAAAAAGGACAAGAATGATAAGAAGTTGACCAAATGACATATGAGAAAAGATTAAGATAATTAAACAAGAAAAACTTGGATGAATAGTGATGAAGAAATGTAATAATATTGCATATCTGGAAAATGAGAATACTAGAAAATAATTGGGGAGAAACAGGATGAGTATAATGACAATACATTTAAGTTTGCTGTTTTTAAATCAATTGCTATAAAGTGTATGTGGAAATATTAAATAATATTTTAAATGGAACTATATTAAATATAATCTTCCAGAGAACAGAATTCTAGGAAAATAAACCAACTTATTGCTTCCATCTTGGTTTTTTACTATAGATGGTCAAAATTGGCAATAACCCCCCCAGTTTACTTTAGTTAATTTTTTTTTACCATGTTAATGTTTGGCTAAATTTATTTCAAAATATTTAATGTTTTTCAGACACATGGAAAAAATTTCAGACCAGTTATTTAAACTTTGCAGCTTATTATTAGAAAACAGATTGACTTTGAATCCAGCAGACATTCTGTTGTTTTTTTTGTCTAAAATAAAGTCGTTAATCTACTCTGTATCTCAAGAGAATATTTTATTAAGTATATTTGTTGTCTTTAGTCACTTGTCTTATCTATGACAAATTATGACAAAGAATCTGAGTAGTAGGAGGGCAGGACATGTATCTATTTTATTTACCATTATATCTCCAGTATCTAGCACAGTTCTTGGTACCTCAAAGTATTCAATAAATATTTTGAGTAAATGAATATATATATGTCTGTAATGGACATTCCATCTGTTCATTTTTATCGAGTCAGAAAATAAAGTTTTCTTAAGGTTGTATATGCTTCTCTTCTAATTGGGTGAAGGTCATAGGTTTAGTAACCAAATGTGGAATCCAAATTTTTGTTTCCTCTTGGAATTAAAAGTTGGGATCTATATTTTCTAGATGAATAGCCAGTAATGCTGTTATTAACTTGATCTATTCCTCCATTCTACCTCCATGTAGAGCAGTGGTTCTCTCAACCCTGAATGAGAAACTTTAAGAAATACAATGTCTGGGTTCCTCTCTATAACTGGTGAACAAATTCTCTGGGCATGGGAGCCAAGCATCTGTAAGGGAGGGGAAGGAAGAGAGGGAGGAGCGGAGTACCATTGATGAAGCCAAAGCAGAAGCAGGAGGAGAAACACAGATCAGAAACTACCAATTTTCAGTTTTGTTTCTACATTTTCCTCTATGAACTTTAATTTATTGAAGGGTTTTTATTTGATTTCTGGACACACTTTATTACAGTTTTACCACTGGTAAAGGAGAGTTCCCAAAGCAAAGGAAATAAATACTGTAGATTCTACATCATAAGTTCTGCCTGCCCTTGTATCTACTTTATATGCTTAACTCAAGTAGTTGGGCTGCTATATTATTACTTGAAACGTACACTATCCTAGGGCAGACACAGTGTATTTAATAAATAAACCTTTTACGTGGCAGTCTCCTTATTCTTCACCTCCTAACTTGGAATTTTCTCTCTTACTTGGCTGGAATATATCTTACTTTTCAAGAGGACATGTTTGCAATGTTTCTTCATCCTTTGCTTATGTGAGAATTTTATGTTGTTTTCATGTATTAATAAATGATTTGATAGGAAATTTCTGGTAAAACTACTTTTACTGAGGACTCTGTAAATTTTCCAATGTCTTATGGCATTGTATGTTGTAAGGAAGTCTGAAATGTGCCTGGCTTCCTCTCCAACCCCAACTCTTTTAAAATTTGAAACACAAAGGCACACACACACATGCACACACCACGAGAAAGTGAAACACACCCACATTTCATGTGTCATTTTGGGGGGACCACACACCTCCAGAGCTTATTGTAGAGGTTAAATAGATATTATAGCAATAACGTAAATCCTTTTTATATATACTATATAATAATATATGATACATATTATAGAAGTTAAATAATATGGTATTTACTTTTCATGAACTTTCCCTATGCTTATACAGCCATATCTACACATTATATATATATATATATATATTTGTACATTTTTTTTTTTTTTTAATATATGGCCTTTATTATGTTGAGGAAAGTTCCCTCTATGCCTACTTTCTGCAGGGTTTTTATCATAAATGGGTGTTGAATTTTGTCAAAAGCTTTCTCTGCATCTATTGAGATGATCATATGGTTTTTCTCCTTCAATTTGTTAATATGGTGTATCACGTTGATTGATTTGCGTATATTGAAGAATCCTTGCATTCCTGGAATAAACCCCACTTGATCATGGTGTATGATCCGTTTAATGTGCTGTTGGATTCTGTTTGCTAGTATTTTGTTGAGGATCTTTGCATCTATGTTCATCAGTGATATTGGCCTGTAGTTTTCTTTCTTTGTGACATCCTTGTCTGGTTTTGGTATCAGGGTGATGGTGGCCTCGTAGAATGAGCTGGGGAGTGTTCCTCCCTCTGCTATATTTTGGAAGAGTCTGAGAAGGATAGGTGATAGCTCTTCTCTAAATGTTTGATAGAATTCGCCTGTGAAGCCATCTGGTCCTGGGCTTTTGCTTGTTGGAAGATTTTTAATCACAGTTTCAATTTCAGTGCTTGTGATTGGTCTGTTCATATTTTCTATTTCTTCCTGATTCAGTCTTGGCAGGTTGTGCCTTTCTAAGAATTTGTCCATTTCTTCCAGGTTGTCCATTTTATTGGCATAGAGTTGCTTGTAGTAATCTCTCATGATCTTTTGTATTTCTGCAGTGTCAGTCGTTACTTCTCCTTTTTCATTTCTAATTCTATTAATTTGAGTCTTCTCCCTTTTTTTCTTGATGAGTCTGGCTAATGGTTTATCAATTTTGTTTATTCTTTCAAAGAACCAGCTTTTAGTTTTATTGATCTTTGCTATCGTTTCCTTCATTTCTTTTTCATTTATTTCTGATCTGATTTTTATGATTTCTTTCCTCCTGCTAACTTTGGGGTTTTTTTGTTCTTCTTTCTCTAATTGCTTTAGGTGCAAGGTTAGGTTGTTTATTCGAGATGTTTCCTGTTTCTTAAGGTAAGATTGTATTGCTATAAACTTCCCTCTTAGAACTGCTTTTGCTGCATCCCATAGATTTTGAGTCGTCGTGTCTCCATTGTCATTTGTTTCTAGGTATTTTTTGATTTCCCCTTTGATTTCTTCAGTGATCACTTCGTTATTAAGTAGTGTATTGTTTAGCCTCCATGTGTTTGTATTTTTTACAGATCTTCTCCTGTGATTGATATCGAGTCTCATAGCGTTGTGGTCGGAAAAGATACTTGATACAATTTCAATTTTCTTAAATTTACCAAGGCTTGATTTGTGACCCAAGATATGATCTATCCTGGAGAATGTTCCATGAGCACTTGAGAAAAATGTGTATTCTGTTGTTTTTGGATGGAATGTCCTATAAATATCAATTAACTCCATCTCATTTAATGTATCATTTAAAGCTTGTGTTTCCTTATTTATTTTCATTTTGGATGATCTGTCCATTGGTGAAAGTGGGGTGTTAAAGTCCCCTACTATGAATGTGTTACTGTCGATTTCCTCTTTTATGGTTGTCAGTATTTGCCTTATGTATTGAGGTGCACCTATGTTGGGTGCATAAATATTTACAATTGTTATATCTTCCTCTTGGATCGATCCCTTGATCATTATGTAGTGTCCTTCTTTGTCTCTTCTAATAGTCTTTGTTTTAAAGTCTATTTTGTCTGATATGAGAATTGCTACTCCAGCTTTCTTTTGGTTTCCATTTGCATGAAATACCTTTTTCCATCCCCTTACTTTCAGTCTGTATGTGTCTCTAGGTCTGAAGTGGGTCTCTTGTAGACAGCAAATATATGGGTCTTGTTTTTGTATCCATTCAGCCAATCTGTGTCTTTTGGTGGGAGCATTTAGTCCATTTACATTTAAGGTAATTATCGATATGTGTGTTCCCATTCCCATTTTCTTAATTGTTTTGGGTTTGTTATTGTAGGTCTTTTCCTTCTTTTGTGTTTCTTGCCTAGAGAAGTTCCTTTAGCAGTTGTTGTAGAGCTGGTTTGGTGGTGCTGAACTCTCTCAGCTTTTGCTTGTCTCTAAAGGTTTTAATTTCTCCATCAAATCTGAATGAGATCCTTGCTGGGTAGAGTAATCTTGGTTGCAGGTTTTTCTCCTTCATCACTTTCAATATGTCCTGCCACTCCCTTCTGGCTTGCAGAGTTTCTGCTGAAAGATCAGCTGTTAACCTTATGGGGATTCCCTTGTGTGTTATTTGTTGTTTTTCCCTTGCTGCTTTTAATATGTTTTCTTTGTATTTAATTTTTGACAGTTTGATTAATATGTGTCTTGGCGTATTTCTCCTTGGATTTATCCTGTATGGGACTCTCTGTGCTTCCTGGACTTGATTAACTATTTCCTTTCCCATATTAGGGAAGTTTTCAACTATAATCTCTTCAAATATTTTCTCAGTCCCTTTCTTTTTCTCTTCTTCTTCTGGAACCCCTATAATTCGAATGTTGGTACGTTTAATGTTGTCCCAGAGGTCTCTGAGACTGTCCTCAGTTCTTTTCATTCTTTTTTCTTTATTCTGCTCTGCAGTAGTAATTTCCACTATTTTATCTTCCAGGTCACTTATCCGTTCTTCTGCCTCAGTTATTCTGCTATTGATCCCATCTAGAGTACTTTTAATTTCATTTATTGTGTTGTTCATCGTTGCTTGTTTCATCTTTAGTTCTTCTAGGTCCTTGTTAACTGATTCTTGCATTTTGTCCATTCTATTGTCCATTCTATCTCCAAGATTTCGGATCAACCTTACTATCATTATTCTGAATTCTTTTTCAGGTAGACTGCCTATTTCCTCTTCATTTGTTAGGTCTGATGGGTTTTTATCTTGCTCCTTCATCTGCGGTGTGTTTTTCTGTCTTTTCATTTTGCTTATCTTACTGTGTTTGGGGTCTCCTTTTTTGCAGGCTGAAGGTTCGTAGTTCCTGTTGTTTTTTGTGTCTGTCCCCAGTGGCTAAGGTTGGTTCAGTGGGTTGTGTAGGCTTCCTGGTGGAGGGTACTAGTGCCTGTGTTCTGGTGGATGAGGCTAGATCTTGTCTTTCTGGTGGGCAGGTCCACGTCTGGTGGTGTGTTTTGGGGTGTCTGTAGACTTATTATGATTTTGGGCCGCCTCTCTGCTAATGGGTGGGGTTGTTGTGTTCCTGTCTTGCTAGTTGTTTGGCATAGGATGTCCAGCACTGTAGCTTGCTGGTCGTTGAGTGAAGCTGGGTGCTGGCGTTGAGATGGAGATCTCTCGGAAATTTTTGCTGTTTGATATTATGTGCAGCTGGGAGGTCTCTTGTGGATCAGTGTCCTGAAGTTGGCTCTCCCACCTCAGAGGCACAGCACTGACTCCTGGCTGCAGCACCAAGAGCCTTTCATCCACAGGGCTCCTTAATTTGGGGTGATTGGTTGTCTATTCAGGTATTCCACAGATGCAGGGTACATCAAGTTGATTGTGGAGCTTTAATCCGCTGCACCTGAGGCTGCTGGGAGAGATTTCCCTTTCTCTTCTTTGTTCTCACAGCTCCCAGGGGCTCAGCTTTGGATTTAGCCCCGCCTGTGCGTGTAGGTCGCTGGAGGGCGTCTGTTCTTTGCTCAGACAGGACGGGGTTAAAGGAGCCGCTGATTCGGAGGCTCTGGCTCACTCAGGCCCGGGGGTAGGGAGGCGCACGGAGTGTGGGGCGGGCCTGCGGCGGCAGAGGCCAGCGAGACGTTGCAGCCTGAGGCGCGCCTGTGCGTTCTCCCGGGGGAGTTGTCCCTGGATCCCGGGACCCCGGCAGTGGCGGGCTGCACAGGCTCCCCGGAAGGGCGTGTGGCCAGTGACCCGCGTTCGCACACAGGCCTCCCGGTGGCGGCAGCAGCGGCCCTAGCGTCTCATGTCTGTCTCTGGGCTCCGCACTTTTAGCCGCGGCTCGCGCCCGTCCCTGGAGCTCTCTCAAGCAGCGTTCCCAATCCCCTCTCCTCGTGCACCAGGAAACAAAGAGGGATGTAAAAGTCTCTTGCCTCTTCGGCAGTTCCAGACTTCCCCCCGGACTCTCTCCCGGCCAGCCGCGGCGCACCAACGCCCTGCAGGCCGTGTTCACGCCGCCAACCTCAGTCCTCTCCCGGCGCTCCGACAAAAGCCGGAGCCTCAGCTCCCAGTCCCGCCCGCCCCGGCGGGCGAGCAGACAAGCCTCTCGGCTGGCGAGTTCCGGTCGGCCCGATCCTCTGCGCTGGAATCTGTCCGCTTTGCCCTCCGCACCCCTGTTGCTGTGCTCTCCTCCGCGGCTCCCAAGCTCCCCCACTCCGCCTCCCGAAGCCTCCACCCGCGAAGGGGCTTCCTAGTGTGTGGACACTTTTCCTCCTTCACAGCTCTCTCCCGCTGGTGCAGGACCCGTCCCTATCCTTTTGTCTCTGTTTAGTTTTTTCTTTTGCCCTACCCAGGTACATGGGGGGTTTCTTGCCTTTTGGGAGGTCTGAGGTCTTCTGCCAGCGTTCAGTAGATGCTCTGTAGGAGTTGTTCCACGCGTAGATGTATTTCTGGTGTATCTGTGGGGAGGAACGTGATCTCCGCGTCTTACTCTTCCGCCATCTTCCCGGAAGTCTCCTGTACATTTATTTTTTTTAAATCATAAGTCTTTCTACGTTTTGATCAACTAGTTGCTTTTTGAATCTAGTAATGTTATTTACTTTGTTTTAGATCAGTTCATTTAGCTGTTCATGTAGAATATCCACAATTAAATGAAAATAATCCTGCCTTACAACTATATATTTAGATGAGACCAGATTTTTTTTTTCACATGCTTCAATCAAAACAATGTATTTCAATAGACTGAATGCAGAAACATACAGGAAAACCAGTTGTTTTTTCTCAAGTCAGACATTGAGATTTGCAAAACATGTAAAACAATGCCAGTCTCTTTGCTAACTTTTTTTGTGTTTACAAAGCAATTATTTTTCATATAAATGTTATTTGTCTTCACATAAAATAGTTTTCTCATTATTATTTTAAAATTAATAAATGCATATTTAAAAGATTTCTTGGTATTAATTTCCTACACAGTATTAATGGTAGATATAACCCATATAGACAAAGGCTTTCTAGAGACCCTCAAAAAATTTTTAAATTGCAAAGAGATTCTGAGACTAAAATTTGTAGATTTGTTGGCATATAGGAGAGATTTATTTTCAAGAAGCCAAACTGCAGCCACTCAACTAAACCCTTTGGTTGGAGCTAGACCTGGAATTCCTGTGCCTACACGACCACCTCCTAGTGGCTAGCTAAGTGATGTATGTGCTTGCCTTACACCCATGTGGATCTTACTGAGTGAGGGGCTTTGGTGCATTGCTTTCTCACCCCATATCCACGTGTGCTTTCTGAGCTGTTTGCCTCAGAGAGGCTTCAGTATAAAAGTAGTGTCTAGAGATGGAATGATTAACTCCTAAAAGGTGCTATGAGATTCAAATATTTGGCACCATCTATATACATTTAGTTAGCATTTTATCATCTAAATTTTAGATAGAAATTTCTACTTTGATAACAATGTAACTTTCTAATTTGATAACAAGCAAAGTGACTCAAGTAAGAGCAAAATTACACAGTTAACTCGAATTCCATAAATTGATATTGGCTTATGAGCATTTTAGATTTAGAATTTGTTTAATTTTTTGTATGTGTACTTATCAATGGCTATTAAGAAATAAAACCAAAAATGTTTTTATTGATTTCTACATATTCATCTGTTGCAAAAAGTTATTGTCATCCTCATTATTTTTTAAAACCAAATAATGAGAAACTTTCAGGTGTAAAATATAAGTTCTGCTTGAGCTGAGAAAAAAATGATTACTTTTTTGTCTCTTTTTGGCAATAGAAATCACAAAGCTTAAGGGACCTTAGAATTAATCCTGCCAGTCATTTTTTAAAGTTTGGAAACTGAGTTAAAGGAAGATGAAATGGCAACGAGTAAGGGACAAAACTCAGGTACCATCCACAACCCTACCTTAATCTAATGTGTTTTCATTATACCATTGTGTCACTTTAGTTCCTCTTCCGCCATGTAATGAGAAGTGTTAGGAAAATCAGTTGTAGGTTTGGACTTGCTTATCTGCTCTTGTTACCCATAGCAGTTTCAGCTGCAACAAAGAATATGTAAAAGAGAGAGATGCCAAGGACAAAAAAAGTCAGTTCAATGAACAGCCCAATCAAACTGAACATATAATGATATATGAACATTGAGATAAAATGCTTAATGGCATTTTAAAATTTCTCAACTGGTAGCAGAGTTGTCCTAGAGTCGCTGTGTCAGCTGCTGACACAGATCACAGAGTTTGAAATAAGAAGGAAAGATGTATTTCCAATGCCTTATCCAGGTGTTTAGCTTTAGAATTGGTGGGACTGTCTAGAAAAATAAAATCTCTGTCTGGTACTACAGGGAATATATTTTCTCTTTATCACATTTCTTAATTAAAATAGGAAATGAAAGTCCTAATGTTTGTGTTCATACGGTGTTAATGCTGTACCTTCATAGGTAAAAATGAGGAAATTAAACTGTTCTTGTTGTCACAGCGATAAGATAGTGACAGATAAAGTATATTGTTTTTACTCATGTGGAGGTAATCCTTATTTTTCAGTTTATGCATTTCCTTTTACATATTAAAAAAAGGCATTAAAACCAGAAAGTCAAAGCTCAGAAGTTATGTATGAGAATAAATGCTTTGGAGTAGGAATTTAAATGTTTCAGTTATAGTTCTAACCACCATTTTGTTTCTGCTACATTAATTTAGATTCAAATTGCTATGGGGGAAATGTCACCTATTTTTTAAAGTGATATTTTTGGATTCAAAAAGTGTTAATAAGGTCAGGAAAAATATTTGGATAACAAATTTTCAATTCAGTAAAATATTTAAAAGTTATTTATTTTATCTACATTTCACACTATTCTTGAAAGTATTTATTTGGTAATTTCCCCATTTTCACAGTGAGTGAATTACTAATTTCCAGTGAATTGTACTATGTCTTATAGGAAAGATTACAAAAGTATTCAGAAAAATACCTGGGCATTACTCTCCTGAGAAATATAGCATAATCAATCCAATTTGTAAATAAAACATATTTAGAACAAATTAGTGGCCCAAGAATCAGCACTAGGTCAGGAAGTCTGTTTTTTTAATGAGTGTCATTAGGACCAGGATAAACCAAAAATTAAGGTAAAAAGTCCTTGTACCATGAGGCATTAAGAACTAATGCATCCTTTAACTTGAATAAGAATTTATTTTTACCTTAGTCATAAACAGTTTAGATTTATCTTTCCATTTTAACATTAAAACTATGTGCTACAGTCATTCCCATCAAGAAATTATTGATAAACTAAACTGACTACATCCTTTCCACATGGATGCTGGTATGTATGGTCAGGACCATTGGAAACTAAACTTATTTTGGGTAGTCTGTTGAGATGACATGTGAATGGAATGGAATTAGGAAGTAGCAACCTTGGATATTTATCGAATTCAAGTTATCCAAAGATAATATTATTGCTTCTAAGTAAAATCAGGCACAACAAATCATTGGGAAGGGCCAGAATGTGTCCATTAAAACTGAAATTCTGTGACTGGAATTGAGTTCCTGAAATTGTGGGTTCATGTTAGAGATATACATATTTAAATTTAATAATACAAGGATCCTATAAACTGTAGAATAATGTAGCCTCTAAGTCTTTTATGAAGCACAAATTTATATAGCCAAGTTTAAAACTGTAATTAAGTAAGACATCTGATGAAGCCATTATATACCAAGAATTATTTTGGCCTTTTCTAACATGGATAATAGTTAGCACTTACTTAGTGCTTATTATATGCCAGGAACTGTGTTAAGTGCTTTATATATACTAATCAACTTAATGTTCTAAATGATCCCATGAGGAATGGCCTATTATCTCATTATATAGATGAGAAAACTGAGGCATAGAAAGTTTACCATGCTTAGAGTTACAAAGCAAGTAAGTGGTAAAAGTCAAACCGACATTGTCTGGCTTTGTGCTTTTACTCAGTGTTCTATACTTGCTCTGGTTCTTGCCAATGTATTTTTTTTCCTTATTATTTTTCCACTTGATAAGTATCAGTCTGTGTGTTGTCTCACTATCTATTATTGCTCAATTTAAAAAATTCCTTAATATTCAACTTAATTTTAAAAAATTCCTTCTTACCCAACTTAATTCTATGATTCACACACTCTTGCCAATGCCCCAAATTCTCTTTTCCCTGTGTTTTTGCACCTGACAAACCTTCACCTCTGATGAGCCCAACTACAGGCAAACCTTGAAGATATTATGGGTTAGGCTCCAGGCCACCCCAGTAAAGCAAACAATGCAATAAAGGCAGTCACATGAATGTTTTGGCTTCCCAGGGCATGTAAAATAGACTGTAGTCTATTAAGTGTGCAATAACATTAAATATAAAAAACAACATATATAACTTAATTAAAAATACTTTATTGCTAAAAAGTACTACCCATCATCTGAGAACCTTCAGTGAATCATAGTAGTAACATCAAAGATCACTGATCACAAACCACCATAACAGGTTTGAAATATTGGGAGAATTAACAAAATGAGACAGCCGTGGAAACTACTGGAGAGAATAGAACAGGTAGTTCTACTATATACTACACATCACCAACTTTGGGTGGGTCTTACATTGCTGCACGGCAGTATTTCTCTGAGCAATTAACTCTCTCCATGGCTTTTTTAAACCTCTGTACACCATTCCCACTTGCCAGTAAATTAATGATAAGTATTATCACTTCTGTTTATATATATATATATATATATATATATATTTTAAACATCTTTATTGGAGTATAATTGCTTTACGATGGGGTGTTAGTTTCTGCTTTATAACAAAGTGAATCAGCTATACATATACATATGTCCCCATATCTCTTCCCTCTTACGTCTCCCTCCCTCCCACCCTCCCTATCCCATCCCTTCTAGGGGTCAGAAAGCACAGAGCTGATCTCCCTATGCTACGCGGCTGCTTCCCACTAGCGAACTATTTTACGTTTGGTAGTGTATATATGTCCATGCTACTCTCTCACTTTGTCACAGCTTACCCTTCCCCCTCCCCGTATCCTGAAGTCCATTCTCTAGTAGGTCTGTTTCTTTATTCCAACCTTGCCCCTAGGTTCCTCAGAACTTTTTTTATTATTATTCCATATATGTGTGTTAGCATATAGTATTTGTTTTTCTGTTTCTGACTTACTTCACTCTGTTGGACAGACTCTAAGTCCATCCACCTGACTACAAATAACTCAATTTCATTTCTTTTTATGGCTGAGTAATATTTCACTGTATATATGTGGCACATCTTCTTTATCCATCCATCTGTACATGGACACATAGCTTGTGTCCAAGTCCTGACTACTGTAAATAGAGCTGCAATGAACATTTTGGTACATGACTCTTTTTGAATTATGGTTTTCTCAGGGTATATGCCCAGTACTGGGCTTTCTGGGTCATATGGTAGTTCTAGTTTTAGTTTTTTAAGAAACCTCCACACTATTCTCCAAAGTGGCTTTTACAGTTTACATTCCCACCAACAGTGCAAGAGGGTTCCCTTTTGCCAACACCCTCTCCAGGATTTATTGTTTGTAGATTTTTTGATGATGGCCATTCTGTGAGAATGAGTGAGATGAGTGAGGTGATACATCATTGTAGTTCTGATATGCATTTCTATAATGATTAATGATGTTGACCATTCTTTCATGTGTTTGTTGGCAATCTGTATATCTTCTTTGGAGAAATGTCTATTTAGCTCTTCTGCCCATTTTTGGATTGGGTTGTTTATTTTTCTGATATGGAGGTGCATGAGCTACTTGTAAATTTGGAGATTAATCCTTTGTCAGTTGCTTCATCTGAAAATATTTTCTCCCATTCTGAGGGTTGTCTTTTCATCTTGTTTATGGTTTCCTTTGCTGTGAAAAAGATTTTAAGTTTCATTAGGTCCCATTTATTTTTGTTTTTATTTCCATTTCTCTAGGAGGTGGGTCAAAAGGATCTTGCTGTGATTTATGTCATAGAGTGTTCTGCCTATGTTTTCCTCTGAGAGTTTGATAGTGTCTGCTCTTACATTTAGGTCTTTAATCCATTTTGAGTTTATTTTTGTGTATTGTGTTAGGGAGTGTTCTAATTTCATTCTTTTACATGTAGCTGTCCAGTTTTCACAGCACCACTTATTGAAGAGGCTGTCTTTTCTCCACTGTATCTTCTTGCCTCCTTTATCAAAGATAAGGTGACCATATGTGCATGGGTTTATCTCTGGGCTCTCTATCCAGTTCCATTGATCTATCTTTCTGTTTTTGTGCCAGTACCATACTGTCTTGATTACCATAGCTTTGTAGTATAGTCTGAAATCAGGGAGCCTGATTCCTCTAGCTCCTTTTTTTTCCTCAAGATTGCTTTGGCTATTTGGCGTTTTTTGTGTTTCCATACAAATTGTGAATTTTTTTGTTCTAGTTCTGTGAAAAATGCCAGTGGTAGTTTGATAGGGATTGCATTGAATGTAGATTGCTTTGGGTAGTAGAGTCATTTTCACAATGTTGATTCTTCCATCCAAGAAGATGGTGTATCTCTCCATCTATTTGTATCATCTTTAAGTTCTTTCATCAGTGTCCTATAATTTTCTGCATATAGGTCTTTTGTCTCCTTAGGTAGGTTTATTCCTAGATACTTTATTCTTTTTGTTGCAATGGTAAATGACACTGTTAATTTCACGTTCAGATATTTCATCATTAGTGTATAGGAATGCAAGAGATTTCTGTGCATTAATTTTGTATCCTGCTAGTTTGCCAAATTCATTGATTAACTCTAGTAGTTTTCTGGTAGCATCTTTAGGATTCTCTATGTATAGTATTATGGCATCTGCAAACAGTGACAGCTTTACTTCTTCTTTTCCTATTTGGATTCCTTTTATTTCTTTTTCTTCTCTGATTGCTGTGGCTAAAACTTGCAAAACTATGATGAATAAGAGTGGTGAGAGTGGGCAACCTTATCTTGTTCCTGATCTTAGTGGAAATGGTTTCAGTTTTTCACCATTGAAGACAATGTTGGCTGTGGGCTTGTCATATGTGGCCTTTATTATGTTGAGGAAAATCCATTTATGACTACTTTCTGGAGGGTTTCATCATAAATGGGTGTTGAATTTTGTCGAAAGCTTTCTCTACATCTATTGAGATGATTATATGATTTTTCTCCTTCAATTTGTTAATATGGTGTATCACATTGATTTACTTGCATATATTGAAGAATACTTGCATTCCTGGGATAAACCCCACTTAATAATGGTGTATGATCCTTTTAATGTGCTGTTGGATTCTGTTCGCTAGTATTTTGTGGAGGATTTTTGCATCTATGTTCATCAGTGATATTGGCCTGTAGTTTCCTTTCTTTGTGACATCTTTGTCTGGTTTTGGTATCAGGGTGATGGTGACCTCATAGAATGAGTTTGGGAGTGTTCCTCCCTCTGCTATATTTTGGAAGAGTTTGAGAAGGATAGGTGTTAGCTCTTCTCTAAATATTTGATAGAATTCGCCTGTGAAGCCATCTGGTCCTGGGTTTTTGTTTGTTAGAAGATTTTTAATCACAGTTTCAATTTCAGTGCTTGTGATTGTTCATATTTTCTACTTCTTCCTGGTTCAGTCTCGGAAGATTGTGCATTTCTAAGAATTTGTCCATTTCTTCCAGGTTGTCCATTTTATTGGCATATAGTTGCTTGCAGTAATCTCTCATGATCCTTTGTATTTCTGCAGTGTCAGTTGTTACTTCTCCTTTTTCATTTCTAATTCTGTTGATTTGAGTCTTCTCCCTTATTTTCTTGATGAGTCTGGCTAATGTTTTATCAATTTTGTTTATCTTCTCAAAGAACCAGCTTTTAGTTTTATTGATCTTTGCTGTCATTTTCTTCATTTCATTTTCCTTTATTTCTGGTATGATCTTTATGATTTCTTTCCTTCTGCTAACTGGGTTTTTTTTTTGTTCTTTCTGTAATTGCTTTAGTTGTAGGGTTATGTTGTTTATTTGAGATGTTTCTTGTTTCTTAAGGTAGGATTGTATTGCTATAAACTTCCCTCTTAGAAATGCTTCTGATGCATCCCATAGGTTTGGGTCACCGTGTCTTCATTGTCATTTGTTTCTAGGTATTTTTTGATTTCCTCTTTGATTTATTCAGTGTTCTCTTGGTTATTAAGTAGTGTATAGCTCAGCCTCCATGTGTTTGTATTTTTTTACAGGTTTTTTTCTGCAATTGATATCTAGTCTCATAGCCTTGTGGTCGGAAAAGATACTTGATACGATTTCATGTTCTTAAATTTACCAAGACTTGATTAGTGACCCAAGATATGATGTATCCTGGAGAATGTTCCATGAGCACTTGAGAAGAATGTGTATTCTGTTATTTTTGGATGGAATGTCCTATAAATATCAATGAAGTCCATCTTGTTTAATGTAACATTTAAAGCTTGTGTGTCCTTATTTATTTTCATTTTGGATGATCTGTCCATTGGTGAAAGTGGGGTGTTAATGTCCCCTACTATGATTGTGGTACTGTCAATTTCCCTTTTTATGGCTGTTAGTATTTGCCTTATGTATTGAGGTGCTCCTATGTTGGGTGCATAAATATTTTCAATTGTTGTATCTTCTTTGTGGATTGATCCCTTGGTCATTATGTAATGTCCTTCTTTGTCTCTTGTAATAGTCTTTGTTTTAAAGTCTCTTTTGTCTGATATGAGAATTGCTGCTCCAGCTTTCTTTTGATTTCCATTTGCATGGAATATCTTTTTCCATCACCTCACTTTCAGTCTGTATGTTTCCCTAGGTCAGAAGTGGTCTCTTGTAGGCAACATATACACAGGTCTTGTTTTTGTATCCATTCAGCCAGTGTATGTCTTTTGGTTGGAGCATTTAATCCATTTACATTTAAGGTAATTATCAATATGTATGTTTCTATTATCATTTTCTTAATTGTTTTGGGTTTTTTATGGTAGGTCTTTTCCTTCTCTTGGGTTTCCTTCCTAGAGAAGTTCCTTTACCATTTGTTGTAAAGCTGGATTTGTGGTGCTGAATTCTCTTAGCTTTTGCTTGTCTGTAAAGGTTTTTATTTCTCTGTGAAATCTGAATGATATCCTTGCTGGGTAGAGTAATCTTGGTTGTAGCTTTTTCTTCTTCATCACTTTAAATATGTCCTGCTACTCCCTTCTGGCTTGCAGAGTTTCTGCTGAAAGATCAGCTGTTAACCTTATGGGTATTCCCTTGTGTGTTATTTGTTGTTTTTCCCTTGCTGCTTTTAATATTTTTTCCTTGTATTTAATTTTAGATAGTTTGATTCATATGTATCTTGGCATGTTTCTCCTTAGATTTATCCTGTATGGGACTCTCTGTGCTTCCTGGACTCAATTAACTCTTTCCTTTCCCATATTATGGAAGTTTTCCACTATAATCTCTTCAAATATTTTCTCAGTCCCTTTCTTTTTCTCTTCTTCTTCTGGGACCCCTAAAATTTGAATGTTGGTGTGTTTAATGTTGTCCCAGAGGTCTCTGAGACTGTCCTCAATTCTTTTTATTCTTTTTTCTTTATTCTGCTCTGCAGTAGTTATTTCCACTATTTTATCTTCCAGGTCACTTCTCTGGTCTTCTGCCTCTGTTATTCTGCTATTGATCCCTTCTAGAGAATTTTTAATTTCATTTATTGTGTTGTTCATCACTGTTTGTTTGCTCTTTAGTTCTGTGTGGTCCGTGTTAAACTTTTCTTGTATTTTCTCCATTCTACTTCCAAGATTTTGGATCATCTTTACCATCATTATCTGAATTCTTTTTCAGGTAGACTGCCTTTTTCCTCTTCATTAGTTTGGTATGGTGGGTTTTTGCCTTGCTACTTCATCTGCTGCATATTTCTCTGTCTTTTCATTTCGCTTAACTTACCGGTTTTGGGGTCTACTTTTCACAGGCTGCAGGTGCGCAGTTCTGTTATTTTTGGTACTTGGTCCAGTGGCAAAGGTTGGTTCAGTGGGTTGTGTAGGCTTCCTGGTGGAGGGGACTAGTGACTGTGTTCTGTTGGATGAGGCTGGATCTTGTCTTTCTGGTGGGCAGGACTGCATCTGGTGGTGTGTTTTGGGGTGTCTGTGAACTTATTATGATTTTAGGCAGCCTCTGTGCTAATGGATGTGGTTGTGTTCCTGTCTTGCTGGTTTTTTGGCATAGGGTGTCCAGCACTGGAGATTGCTGGTCATTGAGTGGAGCTGGGTCTTGGTATTGAGATGGAGATCTCTGGCATATTTTGCCATTTGATATTACGTGGAGCTGGGAGGTCTCTTGTGGACCAGTGTCCTGAACTTGGCTCTCCCACCTCAGAGGCACAGCCCTGACACCTGGCTGGAGCACCAAGAGCCTGTCATCCACACGGCTCAGAATATAAGGGAGAAGAAAAAGAAAGAAAGAAGAAGATAAAATAAAATAAAGTAAAATAAAATAAAATAAAGTTATTAAGATAAAAAATAATTATTAAAAAAAAATTTTAAGTAATAAAAAAAAGAAAGAAAGAAGAGAGCATCCAAACCAAAAAAACAAATCCACCAATGATAACAAATGCTAAAAAGTATACTAAAAAAGAAAAAAAGAAAAAAAATCGGACAGACAGACCCCTAGGACAAATGGTAAAAGCAAAGCTATACAGACAAAATCACACACAGAAGCATACACATACACACTCACAAAAGGAGAAAAAGGGGGGGAAAATATATTTATATCATTGCTGCCAAAGTCCACCTCCTCAATTTGGGATGATTCGTTGTCTTTTCAGGTATTCCACAGATGCAGGGTACATGAAGTTGACTGTGGAGATTTAATCTGCTGCTCCTGAGGCTGCTGGGAGAGATTTCCCTTTATCTTCTTTGTTCGCACAGCTCCTGGGGTTCAGCTTTGGATTTGGCCCTGCCTCTGCGAGTAGGTCGCCTGAGGGCATCTGTTCTTTTCTCAGACAGGACGGGGTTAAAGGAGCAGCTGATTAGGGGGCTCTGGCTCACTCAGGCCCGGGGGGGAGGGAGGGGTACGGATGCGGGGCGAGCCTGCGGTGGCAGGGGCCAGCGTGACATTGCACCAGCCTGAGGAGCGCCATGCGTTTCTCCCAGGGAAGTTGTCCCTTGATCGTGGAACCCTGTCAGTGGTGGGCTGCACAGGCTCCCGGGAGGGGAGGTGTGGATATTGACCTGTGCTTGCACACAGGCTTCTTGGTGGCGGCAGAAGCAGCCTTAGCGTCTCATGCCCGTCTCTGTGGTCCGCGCTGATAGCCGCCGCTCACGCCCATCTGTGGATCTCCTTTAAGCGGTACTCTGAATCCCCTCTCCTCGCGCACCAGGAAAGAGCCAAGGAAATGTCTTTTGCCTCTTCGGCACATCCAGACATTTTCCCAGACTCCCTCCTCGCTAGCTGTGGTGCACTAGCCCCCTTCAGGCTGTGTTCACGCAGCCAACCCCAGTCCTCTCCCTGCGCTCTGACCGAAGCCCGAGCCTCAGCTCCCAGCCCCGCCTGCCCTGGCGGGTGAGCAGACAAGCCTCTTGGGCTGGTGAGTGCTGGTCAGCACTGATCCTCTGCGGGGGAATCTCTCCGCTTTGCCCCCCGCACCCCTGTTGCTGTGCTCTCCTCCGCGGCTCCAAAGCTTTCTCCCTCCGCCACCCGCAGTCTCCGTCCGCAAAGGGGCTTCCTAGTGTGTGGAAACCTTTCCTCCTTCACAGCTCCCTCCCACTGGTGCAGGTCCCGTCCCTATCCTTTTGTCTCTGTTTATTCTTTTTTCTTTTGCCCTACCTAGGTACGTGGGGAGTTTCTTGCCTTTTGGAAGGTCTGAGGTCTTCTGCCAGCGTTCAGTAGGTGTTCTGTAGGAGTTGTTCCACATGTAGACATATTTCTAATGTATTTGTGGGGAGGAAGGTGATCTCTGCGTCTTACTCTTCAGCCATCTTGAAGCTCCTCCTCTTCTGTTACATTTTGAATCCCTTGTCTTTGAACTGGACCCAACTCATTTTTTAAAAATATATTGAGGTATAATTGGAGTGTGATAAACTTCACATACTGAAACTGTACAAGTTGACTAGTTTTAACTTACGTGTTTACCCGAGAAACCACCACCACAAGCAAGACAATGGACATTTAACCTCAAACATTTCCTCATGCTCATTGCAGTCCATCCATGCTCCACCCCAATTCCCAAGCAACCAGTGACCTTCCTTATATCACTGGATTAGTTGGCATGTTACAGAATTTTATATAAATGGAATTGGTACAAATGAATACATGTATTTAAGTACTCTTTCTCCTGTTTCTTTTTGTTTAGCACAGTGATTTTTGAGATTCATTTCTGTTGTTGCAAATATCAGTTATTCATAATTTTTTATGGCTGAATATTATGCCATTGTATAGCTATTTCCTGGCTTCTTTTCCCGTGTTGATGGAGTTTCAGGTTTCTAGTTTTGGCATCTGTATCGCTATCTAACCTCAGTAGTATAGTAAATGCTGTACACACACAGTTTCCAAATATATATGTCTGATTATAATTTCTCCATTCAGTTTCAATGGCCTATTTCTCTTCCTTTGTGCCAACACCAAATTTTACTTTAATAGAGCCTTACAAGAGGACAAGTCCTCTGTCCTTAATCATCTACTTCAAAAAGGTGTAGACTATTTTTATCTAAAATACATTTCTTTAATCTCTCAAAATGTAAACTTCTAGTTGATTTGAGCATTTCTTCTAGTCACTAAGTCAGCACCATCCTGGACAAGTCAAGTCTGTTTCTCAGGCAATATTCTTCATGAGGAATTGGTATTGGTTATGCCAGCTTGCTACTGTAAACTTTGTTAAGAGCAACCCAAAATGTTTATTTATTTATTTATTTTAACATCTTTATTGGAGTATAATTGCTTTATAATGGTGTGTTAGTTTCTGCTTTATAACAAAGTGAATCAGCTATACATATCCATATATCCCCATATCTCTTCCCATTTGCATCTCCCTCCCTCCCACTCTCCCTATCCCACCCCTCTAGGTGGTCACAAAGCACCAAGCTGATCTCCCTGTGCTATGCGGCTGCTTCCCACTAGCTATCTACCTTACGTTTGGTAGTGTATATATGTATATTTTTTAATTTATATTTTCTTTGTGTTTTATTCTGTGGATAGGAACATTTTATTGGCTAAGCTCTCTGTTCTGAGCTTCAGTGGATGGCACAATGATGTGATGTCATTCTATCGCAGTGTGTAACTAAAAACAGTCACTGTATTGACAGATGAATGGATAAAGAAGATGTGGCACATGTATACAGTGGAATATTACTCAGCCATAAAAAGAAATGAAATTGAGTTATTTGTAGGGAGGTAGTTGGACCTAGAGTCTGTCATAGAGTGAAGTAAGTCAGAAAGAGAAAAACAGATACCATATGCTAACACATATATATGGAATCTAAAAAAAAAAAAAAATGGTTCTGAAGAACCTAGGGGCAGGACAGGGATAAAGACACAGATGTAGAGAATGGACTTGAGGACACGGGGAGGGGCAAAGATAAGCTGGGACGAAGTGAGAGAGTGGCATGGACATATATACACTACCAAATGTAAAATAGATAGCTAGTGGGAAGCAACCACATGGCACAGGGAGATCAGCTCGGTGCTTTGTGACCACCGACAGGGGTGGGATGGGGAGGGTGGGAGGGAGACGCAAGAGGGAGTGGATATGGGGTTATATGTATATGTATAGCTGATTCACTTTGTTATAAAGCAGAAACTAACACACCATTGTAAAGCACTTTTACTCCAAAAAAGATATTAAAAAAATAAAAAAGATGAGAACAGCAGAAATTGTTCATCATCCGGCTTATTTTTAAGTCTTTGCTTTTATAATAATAGTTATATACCAGGTATTGTTCTATGTGCTTCACACAGAATAGATATTTTAGTATTCACCACAACTGGGTAAAAGAAGTGCTAATATTCTGATTTCACAGAAAGGAAAATGGAAGCATGAAAGGTTAAGTAAATCAACAATGTTATATTTCTAATGTGTTGTAGAGCTGTGATTCAAAGCCAAGCAATTTAACTCCAGAGTCAATGCATCTTTTAATTCTTATCTTATATAAATTCTAACCTAAAAGCAAAAAATCAAAAAAACCAAAAAAAAAAAAAAAAAACCACCAATCTAGTCACTGTTCTCAGACTTGCTAAAATTATGTCAAATGTTAATAATTAGAGTAAGGTTTTAATAGCATTGATAATGGCCAGTAGACCCAAGAATTCTGGTCTTATACACCTGCCCCCTCTCCTCACTCCCCATAAGATTCCCAAGGGATATGTAAATTATATGTATATACATACGTACATACAAAGTCAAATGGGAACTTTCTCATTGGGGACCCACGTCGCTTGACAAAATAATTCAAAGGCTTTGTGTGGGGACTCTTGACCTCTCTCAAACAAAATGCCAAGCTCACAAGGAAAGGTAAGAGTCAGAGTATGAAAGTATAATAGTACAAGGTATATGAAAAAGAATGCTGAATTCCTCATGGGAAAAGACTTCTGACTACAAAGGATGAAAGCAGAGACAAATGGGAGGAATGAGTGGACTCGCTCTGAAGATTAGATCCTGGATCTCTTATCTCCTCTGCAGCTTGAGAACAAGATAGGAAGAATGCCAGAGAGCTGTTATCCCATGCTTCATCTCCTAGTGCACTTTGACCTCTCCTGCTTGCCATATGGCCCAGTAAGGGTCTTGGAATCTGACCAACCAGTTTCATGTTTACCCCTCCTGGTGAGAAGTGAGATGGAAAGAGATGTTGAACAAGGACGTAGATGTTCTCCTTTCCTCTCTTCTGGGGACACTTGGGCTAAGTTATAAGAGGTTAATATGGATCCCAAGTTACTAATGTTCTAATAGAACCCACTACTTAATATGTCAAAGAGGATAGGACTGATGAAATCGTTTCAGATAAGAGAATAGTTTTGTTCAATGTGAAACAGGAATATAGTTTAGGCCCCCTTCATATTAGGCCCACCTTAATAACCTGAACTATTTCTAGACTAGTTACATGCACATGTTCTGCTGTTGTAAATAGAAAGATGATTCTTCTTCTTCCCCACTTAATATGTTACGTTGTCACTTACTAGGAGGAACCTAAATAGAAACTTGACTATGTCATTTAATAATTGTCAAAAAAACTCTGGCTTGAGATCAACTATCCTAATCCAAAAGCATTATTTTTTGGCAGTTATTCTTTTTTTTTTTAAAGAAGATGTTGGGGATAGGAGTTTAGTAATTTATTTATTTATTTTTGCTGTGTTGGGTCCTTGTTTCTGTGTGAGGACTTTCTCTAGTTGTGGCAAGGGGAGCCAGTCTTCATTGCATTGCATGGGCCTCTCACTATCGTGGCCTCTCTTGTTGCGGAGCACAGGCTCCAGACGCGCAGGCTCAGTAGTCGTGGCTCACGGGCCTAGTTGCTCCGCGGCATGTGGGATCCTCCCAGACCAGGGCTCGAACCCGTGTCCCCTGCATTAGCAGGCAGATTCTCAACCACTGCGCCACCAGGGAAGCCCTTGGCAGTTACTCTTTATCACTTAATTAATTTCCATGCAACACTAACAGGGCAAGTCAAGTCATTCAGTTACCTGGCAGTACATTTTATAAGTAATCGATCTTGAAGGATTCCCTAAGAAACTACTTTGTGTAAAATGAGATCTTATATGGGTTTTATTGAAAATATATTAAGTCAATAGTGGGATAATGTTAAAAACCATATTGAAATTTTTCCATGGTCAAATCATTTTGGCCGTGCTCTCTGGGGTGGAGTACTGAGCCTCCTTCATATGTATACTGGAAAGACCAGAACTTTTTCAAGCACATATTTAGCCTATCTATAGATGCCTATGTGTCACATCTCCTTAAGAAGTTGGGGTGGCTACATTTTTACACCCGTGTCTGGACACATTTTCAAAAGAAGATGCCAGTCATACCCAACTCTCCTTGTGCTGAAAGTTGAAACTTATGACTCTTCTGTCAATAACATAAAATATTTGTATCTAGAGTCATATCAGAGAATACAAACTCAAAATTTGTCTCCAATTTTTTTCCAAAACCCTAATTATATACATTTCTTTTGACATCCTAAATCATATTCTTAAATTCCATCAGACCTTTAGAAACCAGCTTACTTGGACTATATCAAGTGTCTCCTTTATGAAAATACACACACATGCAAATTTCTCCATGACCTCAAGCCATGCTTTTGCTGAGAATTAATTTGTTTTTATCATAGGGGTACTGTGAGTGTATTTCACTTTTTGCTTTGGCCAACTAGGATGCTCAAAGTCATATTTTCACCCAGCTTTAACAATTGGAGACTTTGTGGTCTGGCTTTCAAGTATTAATCCTAAATTTACTTTTTCATTCTGATACTCCACTGGTCCCTAATTTTTCATTTTTTCCTTTTCTATTCTTCTGTTTTATTCATCAATGACCACATTTATGTAGCAAAGCAAAAACCATTTTGGGGAAGGAAGTAGGCACTCCAGTAGCTTTGCCTTCAGCTAGGAGGGCACATCACATCAGATGTTAAAACATCAGCAACAACAAAAAACCTCTTCACAGTTCCTTTATCTGGGACATATACCCCACTGAGAAATGCCCTCTGAGTAGGGGTGGAAATACTCAAATACTTGACACTTCAATTTGTTTCTCATGACCTTGCAAACTATCAGTTTTTGTTCCTTTGACTAAGAGATTTTGGAAATTCAATGGAGAAGTTTAGTTACGTTTACAAATTATTAAATTAATATTTTCAAAAGCACCACACAGTTTCCCCTTCACCTCTCCTGTTCCTTGGAGGCACAGCACAAACCCCCCACATTCAGGTCTTTACTAATTTCCTCATTGAATGTATAGAGATACATTATTACTTCTTTAGGATTCCCTCTCAAGATTCTGGAATTCCAGAGCCTGGCTCTTCTGTAACGCTTCTTTTGGGACTCATACCCTCTTTCTCTTCGTATTTTCCCCCGATGCCTGACTCTAATTATGAATCAACACCTTGATTGTTGTTGGGACTGTTCACTAATGATTTTGCATGGTGATTATAAATGCGATCTTTAGCCTATAGAAGATCATAAGGGAAAAAAACTTATTAGTATAATCACCCCAATTTTTAGGGTTTATAGCATTGGGACCTGTAGTTGTGGTAAAGCAGTAAAAATAAAACACATGGAATCGGGTCTGGGTTTTGGGAACTTAGGAAATTTTATTAATCTTATGATGCCATCCCATTCCAGACTTGACCAAGGAAAGGGAACTCTTTTTAAAGACTCATGGATAAGCCCTTGGAGATGATCATAATGGCTTCTGCAGTCAGTTCTCAACTCTGTAAAACACTCCCTTTCATCCTAACGTAACAATTCACACCTTAAAGTGAAGTACCAGCACTGTTCATTAATTCCACAAATGTTTATTTAATGCCTCTTAAGGGCAAGGCATCATACAAAGCACTTAATAAATATTAACACATGAGGTAGAAAAGATGTTTCCATTTCCAAGTGGCTTATCGTTTTTAAAAAATTCTAAGGTTTATAATTTTACCTATTAAGCCAAAGTCTTCAATCATTCCAGCCTTCTTATCAACCACCAACATATTTTAACTCTGAATTCTCCCGGTAACCAATATTTATGCGTCAAAATCCATAAGTTGAACAAATTTTTATAGAACAGAAAGAATAGGCTTGAACTCCTTCACCTCTTTTTTATCTATCACTGGGATAGTCACAGGTTTTTAACAACTAGAGAATGACCCTGGCCTTCTGGGGATTAGAAGAAATATAGTGAGTGGGAAAGTTACACTTCATCATGAAAACTTTCAACTGGGAAAAATAGAGGTGACTGATATACAGTTCCAATATACATTACACGTTACATATGGTGTGTGTGTGAGTTACAAAAAAGAAAAATTCCATTTAGTTATTTCACTTCAGTATATATTAAAATTTTTCTCTGTTAGCACGTGCAACTTTGCTTTACATGGCTGTTTCAATGACTGTTCCTGTTTATGATATCGCCTATTTAAATATTCTCTTATTAATTATCATTTAAATCATTGCCAGCTTTTCCTATTGTCAACACTACTGCAGTTAACAAGTTATACATGCTCTTGGTGAACATATGCAAGAACAACTCTAGGACCTATAGGTAGAATCAGAAGATTCAAGTCCTACCTCTACATACTCTATTTTGTATGAAGTTCTTCAAATTTTGCACTGACTTTTCTCTGAAACTGTAGCACACTGATTTTTAGAGATTGGTATTTAACATGCCACAAATTCAAAAGAAGGACTTTGAAGAATTCCAATGGAAACACTGTCTCCTTTCGAGAAGAGAAATTTTTAATTTATTTTCTTTGCATTATCTTCAGATATTAACAGTTCACCTCATATGGATTGATGAGTGCTCAAAATGTATAGAATATTTTTATTGAATTATTCTTCATTTTCCATCATGCCTAAAGTACCAAATCAAAAAATGTCTAAGAAAATCATCAATGTTACTGGCAATAAAATGGCGAATTTAGTAAGAATGTAGTTATGAAATAAGGTCTTTTTAAAAAATCTTCTGAAATGTCTCCATGACAGAGTATCATGAGGAAGGAGCATTTTTTTTATAGAAGCTTTATTCATAATTTCCAATAAGTAGAGGCAACCAAGATGTTCATCAATAGGTGAACGAAGAAACAAACTATGATACATCCATTAATGGAGTAAGGAAGGAGCATTTATATCTAGGTTTCACAAACAAGTTCTAAATGGGTACATTTTCCCAAAATTGCCTTTTTAGTCAAATGTTTCTTACAATGCCAGTATGATTCTTAGTCTCTTCAAGTGGCTTAAATTAAGGACAGTTGAAATAGAAGTGTTGAAGAGAAAATGAATTTAGAAAATCCAAGGTCAGCTGGCAAATTTTATGCCCCAGTATAACCTATTGGTGGTTGTCTCGGCTTCACAGGGTATAGGAACCCTGTGGGAGACTATGTGCTGTCTTAAAACACAACACAGAAAATGTTTCCAAAGAATTGTTTCCTGTGATAAGTTTGCTTTCTAGCCAAGCAGTGACACAAAGAGACCCATCAAAGATGTGTAGGGCTTCCCTGGTGGCGCAGTGGTTGAGAGTCCGCCTGCCGATGCAGGGAACACGGGTTCGTGCCCCGGTCCCGGAAGGTCCCACATGCGGCGGAGCGGCTGGGCCCGTGAGCCGTGGCCGCTGAGCCTGCGCGTCCGGAGCCTGTGCTCCGCAACGAGAGAGGCCACAACAGTGAGAGGCCCGCGTACCGCAAAAAAAAAAAAAAAAAGAAAAGAAAGATGTGTAAAGGCTTCCCTGTAGAGTTTAGAATTGTCTAGGCAGGAGCACTTAGAGTAGATTGCAGGAATTGACCTGTGCAAAATCTCATTTTAACTTTGTAAAGCATAAGTTTTCTAGTATTGCATACGTCTCACCTAAAATGGAAGATCTGTCCCATAAGGCTGGAAGAATTTATTCTGTATTGCATGTGCTTTGATGTATATTTCAAAGATTTCTGCTACAGTCAGACATGCTGCGTTTGCCCAGATGCAGTGGAAAGCCTCTGTGTCTGGCATGCCCTTGCAGATGAATTTGTCTATTTCCCTTCTCAATGAAACAGCATTTCATGGAATTTAATTCCTGATTAGTTCCAAAAGGCATACTTCCACCGGTCACAGAATAATTTAAAATATTCCATGCCTGGGATAATTTTGGAAACCCTAAAAAGTGCCAAACATCAATTAAATGAACTGGGTTCTGTGTCTAGGACAAAGCAGGGGACAGGAAGTTGTCTTTTGAGTCTTCAGTATATGAAATCAAAGCCTCCTCAATGGGTTGTGTGAGTCTTGCTGTATCCTCCCTTCAGGAAATAGTGAAACTCCTCAGGTTCCTCTAATACTGTTGAACTTGTAACATCTAATACTATTTATTGCTGGGGACTTTTCCTTTTTTTCTCAGCATGTAATATCAACTTCAGCACGTTTGGAGAGAGGTAGTTTTATTTTTTTTAGCACCTTTATTGGAGTATAATTGCTTTACAATGTTGTGTTAGTTTCTGCTGTACAACAAACTGAATCACCTGTACGTATACATATATCCCCATATCCACTCCCTCTTGCGTCTCCTTCCCACGCTCCCTATCCCACCCCTCTAGGTGGTCACAAAGCACAGAGCTGATCTCCCTGTACAATGCAGCTGCTTCCCACTAGCTATCTATTTTACATTTGGTAGTGTATATATGTCCATGCCACTCTTTCACTTCGTCCCAGCTTACCCTTCCCCCTCCCCGTGTCCTCAAGTCCATTCTGTATGTCTGCGTCTTTATTCCTGTCCTGCCCCGAAGTTTGTCAGAACGTTTATTTATTTATTTTTTAGGTTCCATATATATGTGTTAGAATATGGTATTTGTATTTCTCTTCTTAACTTCACTCTGTATGACAGTCTAGGTACATCCACCTCACTACAAATAACTCAATTTCGCTTTCCTTATATGTCTGAGAAATATTGTATATTGTGCATATCTTCTTTATCCATTCACCTGTTGATGGACACTTAGGTTGCTTCCATGTCCTGGCTGTTGTAAATAGTGCTGCAATGAATATGTGGTACATGAATGGTTTTGAATTATGGTTTTCTCAGGGTATATGCCCAGTACTGGGATTGCTGGGTCATATAATAGTTCTATTTTTAGTTTTTTAAGGAACCTCCATTCTGTTTTCTATAGTGGCTGTATCAATTTACATTCCCACCAACAGTGCCAAGAGGGTTTCCTTTTCTTCACACCCTCTCCAGCATTTATTTGTAGATTTTTTGATGATGGCCATTCCGACTGGTGTGAGGTGATACCTCATTGTAGTTTTGATTTGTATTTCTCCAATGATTAGTGACGTTGAGCATCCTTTCATGTGTTTGTTGGCAATCTGCATATCTTCTTTGGAGAAATGTCTATTTAGGTCTTCTGCCCATATTTGGATTGGGTTGTTTGTTTTTCTGATATGGAGGTGCATGAGCTGCTTGTAAATTTTGGAGATGAATCCTTTGTCAGTTGCTTCATTTGCAAATATTTTCTCCCATTCTGAGGGTTGTCTTTTGGTCTTGTTTATGGTTTCCTTTGCTGTGCAAAAGCTTGTAAGTTTCATTAGGTCCCATTTGTTTATTTTTGTTTTTATTTCCCTTTCTCTAGGAGGTAGGTCAAAAAGGATCTTGCTGTGATTTATGTCATAGAGTGTCCTGCCTCTGTTTTCCTCTAAGAGTTTTATAGTATCTGGCCTTACATTTAGGGCTTTAATCCATTTTGAGTTGATTTTTGTGTATGGTTTTAGGGAATGTTCTAACTTCATTCTTTTATATGTAGCTGTCCAGTTTTCCCAGCACCACTTATTGAAGAGGCTGTCCTTTCTCTATTGTTTATTCTTGCTTCCTTTATCAAAGTTAAGGTGACCATATATGTGTGGGTTTTTCTCTGGGCTTTGTAATCCTGTTCCATTGATCTATATTTCTGTTTTTGTGCCAGTACCATACTGCCTTTATTACTGTAGCTTTGTAGTATAGTCTGAAGTCAGGAAACCTGATTCCCCCAGCTCCGTTTTTCTTTCTCAAGATTGCTTTGGCTATTTGGGGTCTTTTGTTTTTCCATACAAATTGTGAAGTTTTTTGCTCTAGTTCTGTGAAAAATGCCATTGGTAGTTTGATAGGAACGGCACTGAATCTGTAGATTGCTTTGCATAGTATAGTCATTTTCACAATGTTGATTATTCCAAATCAAGAACATGGTATATCTCTCCATCTGTTTGCATCATCTTTAATTTCTTTCATCAGTGTCTTATAGTTTTCTGCATACAGGTCTTTTGTCTCCTTAGGTAGGTTTATTCCTAGGTATTTATTCTTTTGCTGCAATGGTAAATGGTAGTGTTTCCTTAATTTTTCTTTCATTTGTTTCATCATTAGTGTATAGGAATGCAAGAGATTTCTGTATATTAATTTTGTATCCTACTACTTTACCAAATTCATTGATTAGCTCTAGTAGTTTTCTGGTAGTATCTTTAGGATTCTCTAGGTATAGTATCATGTCATCTGCAAACAGTGACAGCTTTACTTCTTCTTTTCCGATCTGGATTTCTTTTATTTCTTTTTCATCTCTGATTGCTGTGGCTAAAACTTCCAAAACTATGTTAAGCAATAGTGATGAGAGTGGTCAACCTTGTCTTGTTCCTGATCTTAGTGGAAATGCTTTCAGTTTTTCACCATTGAGAACGATGTTAGCTGTGGGTTTGTCATATATGGCCTTTATTATGTTGAGGTAAGTTCCTTCTATGCCTAATTTATGCAGGGTTTTTTTTTTTTTTTTTTTTTTTTTTGTGGTATGTGGGCCTCTCACTGTTGTGGCCTCTCCCATTGTGGAGCACAGGCTCCGGACGCGCAGGCTCAGCGGCCATCGTTCACGGGCCCAGTCACTCCGCGGCATGTGGGATCTTCCCGGACCGGGGCACGAACCCGTGTCCTCTGCATCGGCAGGCGGACTCTCAACCTCTGCGCCACCAGGGAAGCCCTATGCAGGGTTTTTTTAATCATAAATGGGCATTGAATTTTTTCAAAAGCTTTTTCTGCATCTATTGAGATGATCATAGGTTTTTATCTTTCAGTTTGTTAATATAGTGTATCACATTGATTGATTTGCATTTATTGAAGAATCCTTGCATTCCTGGGATAAACTCCACTTGATCATGTTGTATGATCCTTTTAATGTGCTGTTGGATTCTGTTTGCTAGTATTTTGTTGAGGATTTTTGCATCTATGTTCATCAGTGGTATTGGCCTGTAGTTTTCTTTTTTTGTGACATCTTTTTCTGGTTTTGCTATCAGGGTGATGGTGGCCTCGTAGAATGAGTGTTGGAGTATTCCTTCCTCTGCTATACTATGGAAGAATTTGAGGATAGGTGTTAGCTCTTCCCTAAATGTTTGATAGAATTTGCCTGTGAAGCCATCTGGTCCTGGGCTTTTGTTTGTTCAAAGATTTTTAATCACAGTTTCAATTTCAGTGCTTGTGATTGGTCTGTTCATATTTTCTATTTCTTCCTGATTCAGTCTCATAAGGTTGTGCTTTTCTAAGTACTTGCCCATTTCTTCCAGGTTGTCCATTTTATTGGCATATAGTTACATGTAGTAATCTCTTATGATCCTTTGTAATTCTGCAGTGTCAGCTGTTACTTCTTTTTCATTTCTAATTCTGTTGATTTGAGTCGTCTCCCTTTTTATCTTGATGAGTCTGGCTAATGGTTTATCAATTTTGTTGATCTTCTTAGAGAACCAGGTTTTAGTTTTGTTGATCTTTGCTCTTGTTTCCTTCATTTCTTTTTCATTTATTTCTGATCTGATTTTTATGATTCCTTTCCTTTGCTAACGTTGGAGTTTTTGTTCTTTCTCTATTTGCTTTAGGTGTAGGGTTAGGTTGTTTACTTGAGATTTTTCTTGTTTCTTGAGGTAGTATCGTATTCCTATAAAATTCCCTCTTAGAACTGCTTTTGCTGCATCCCATAGGCTTTGGGTCATCGTGTTTTCATTGTCATTTGTTTCTAGGTATTTTTTGATTTCCTCTTTAATTTCTTCAGTGATCTCTTGGTTATTTAGTAGTGTATTGTTTAGCCTCCGTGTATTTGGTTTTTTTACTGTTTTTTTCCTGTAATTGATATCTAGACTCATAGCATTGTGGTCGGAAATGATACTTGATACAATTTCAATGTTCTTTAATTTACCAAGCCTTGGTTTGTGACCCAAGATATGATCTATCCTGGAGAATATTCCATGAACACTTGAGAAGAATGTGTATTCTGTTGTGTTTGGATGGAATATCCTTTAAATATCAATTAAGTCCATCTTGTTTATGTGTCATTTAAAGCTTGTCTTGCCTTATTTATAATCACTTTGGATGATCTGTCCATTGGTGAAAGTTGGGTGTTAAAGTCCCCTACTATGATTGTGTTACTGTCGATTTCCCCTTTTATGGCTGTTAGCATTTGCCTTATGTTTTGACGTGCTCCTATGTTGGATGCATAAATATTTACAGTTGTAATATCTTCTTCTTGGATTGATCCCTTGATCATTATGTTGTGTCCTCCTTTAGCTCTTGTAATAGTCTTTATTTTAAAGTCCATTTTATCTGATATGAGAATTGCCACTCCAGGTTTCTTTTGATTTCCATTTGCATGGAATATCTTTTTCCATCCCCTCACTTTTAGGCTGTATGTGTTCCTAGGTCTGAGTGGGTGTCTTGTATACTGCATATATATGAGTCTTATTTTTGTGTCCATTCAGCCAGTGTATGTCTTTTGGTTGGAGCATTTAATCCATTTACATTTAAGGTATATGTATGTTCCTATTCCCATTTTCTTAATTGTTTTGGGTTTGTTATTGTAGGTCTTTTCCTTCTCTTGTGTTTTGTGCCTAGAGAAGTTCCTTTAGCATTTGTTGTAAAGCTGGTTTGGTGGTGCTGAATTCTCTTAGCTTTTGCTTTTTCTGTAAAGGTTTTCATTTCTCTGTCAAATCTGAATGAGATCCTTGCTGGGTAAAGTAATCCTGGTTGTGTTTCTCCTTCATAACTTTAAATATGTCCTGCCACTCCCTTCTGGTTTGCAGAGTTTCTGCTGAAAGATCAGCTGTTAACCTTATGGGGATTCCCTTGTGTGTTATTTGTTGTTTTTCCTTTGCTGCTTTTAATATTTTTTCTTTGTATTTAATTTTTGATAGTTTGTTTCATATGTGTCTTGGCATGTTTCTCCTTGGATTTATCCTGTATGGGACTCTCTGTGCTTCCTGGACTTGATTAACTGTTTCCTTTCCCATATTAGGGAACTTTTCAACTATAATCTCTTCAAATATTTTCTTAGTCCTTTTCTTTTTCTCTTCTTCTTCTGGGACCCCTATAATTCGGATGTTGGTGCATTTAATATTGTCCCAGAAGTGTCTGAGACTGTCCTTAATTCTTTTCATTCTTTTTTCTTATTCTGCTCTGCAGTAGTTATTTCCACTATTTTATCTTCCAGGTCACTTCTCCGTTCTTCTGCCTGCATTACTGTGCTATTGATTCCTTCTAGGGAATTTTTAAATTCATTTATTGTGTTGTTCATCATTGTTTTTTGCTCTTAGTTCTTCTAGGTCCTTGTTAAAGATTCCTTGTTTTTTCTCCATTCTATTTCCAAGATTTTCTATCATCTTTACTATCATTACTCTGAATTCTTTTCCACGTAGATTGCCTATCTCTTCATTTGTTTGGTCTGGTGTGTTTTTACTTTGCTCCTTCTTCTCCTGTGTATTTCTTTATCTTCTCATTTTGTTTAACTTACTGTGTTTGGGGTCTCCTTTTCATAGGCTGCAGGTTCGTAGTTCCCATTGTTTTTGGTGTTTACCCCTAGTGCGTTGTTTGGTTCAGTGGGTTGTGTAGGCTTCCTGGTGGAGGGGACTTGGTGCATGTATTCTGGTGGATGAGGCTGGATCTTGTCTTTCTGGTGGTCATGACTGCGTCTGGTGATGTGTGTTAGGGTGTCTGTGAACTTATTATGATTTTATGCAGCCTCTCTGCTAATGGGGGTGTTGTGTTCCTATCTTGCTAGTAGTTTTTCACGGGGTGTACAGCACTGGAGATTGCTGGTCATTGAGTGGAACTGGGTCTTAGTGTTGAGATGGAAATCTTTGGGAGAGTTCTCACTGATTGATATTACATGGTGCTGGGCAGTCTCTGGTGATCAAGTGTCCTGAACTTGGCTCTCGCAATGCAGAGGCTCAGACCTGACACCTGGCCAGAGCACCAAGACCCTTTCAACCACACAGCTCAGAAGAAAAGGGAGAAAAGAAAAAGAAAGAAAGAAAACAGTAAAGAAATAAAATAAAAGTTATTAAAATTAAAAAATGTTATTAAAATTTAAAAAAATTTAAAAGTAATTTAAAAAAATGGAGCAACCAAATGAATAAACAAATCCACCAAACAAAAGCACTGAAAACTATAATAAGATAAATATAAAAATCAGAAACTTGTCAGTTACATACAGCAAACCCCAAGTCTAGAATTGCTCCCAAAGTCCACCGTCTCAATTTGTGCATGATTTGTTGTCTCTTCAGGTGTTCCACAGATGCAGGATACATCAAGTTGATAGTGGAGATTTAATCCACAGCTCCTGAGGCTGCACAGAGAAATTTCCCTTTCTCTTCTTTGTTCGCACAGCTCCTGGGGCTCAGCTTTGGATTTAGCCCCACCTCTGCCTGTAGGTCACCCTCTGGCATATGTTCTTCACCCAGACAGGAAGGGGTTAAAGGAACAGCTGATTAGGGGCTCTGGCTCACTCAGGCGGGGGGAGCCTACGGCAGCAGAGGCCAGTGTGACATTGCCACAGCCTGGTGTGCGCAGTGTGTTCTCCTGGGGAAGTTGTCCTTGGATCACGGGACTTTGGCAGTGGTGGGGTGCACAGGCCCCCCGGGAGGGGAGGTGTGGATAGTGACCTGTGCTTGCACACAGGCTTCTTGGTGGCTGCAGCAGCAGCAGCGTTAGCATTTCATGCCCATCTCTGGTGTCCGCGCTGATAGCCAGCCTGCGCCCATCTCGTATAGGCGGTGCTCTGAATCTCCTCTCCTCACGCACCCCTGAACAATGGTCTCTTGCCTCTTAGGCAGGCTCAGACTTTTTCCTGGACTCCCTGCCAGCTAGCTGTGGCGCACTAGCCCCCTTCAGGCTGTGTTCACGCAGCCAACCCCAGTCCTCTCCGTGGGATCTGACCTCCGAAGCCCGAGCCTCAGCTCCCAGCCCCCGCCTGTTCCGGCAGGTGAGCAGACAAGCCTCTCGGGCTGGTGAGTGCTGGTCGAAACCAATCCTCCGTGTGGGAATCTCTCCGCTTTGCCCTCTGCACCCCTGTTGCTGCATTCTCCTCCATGACTCAGAAGCTTCCCCCACCACTGTCCCCAGCAGTGAAGGTGCTTCCTAGTGTGTGGAAACATTTCATCCTTCACAGCTCCCTCCCAGAGGTGCAGGCCCTGTCCCTAATCTTTTGTCTGTTTTTTCTTTTGCCCTACCCAGGTACTTGGGGGGAGTTCTTGCCTTTTGAGAAGTCTGAGGTCTTCTGCCAGTGTTCAGTTGGTGTTCTGTAGGAGTTGTTCCACATGTAGATGTATTTTTGATGTATTTGTGGGGAGGAAGGTGATCTCCACATCTTACCCCTCCGCCATCTTGAAGCTCTCTCGAGAGGTAGTTTATAAGCTGTGGTTTTAGTAGTATGTTTCTCAAAAGGCTAGAATGATTAATTTTATCATGTTAACAACTCTTCTCCCTTTAGGCTAGAATTATGGGAAATTATGGGGAATTCTTTTTTAATATTCTTCTGACACATAAGGAAAATATATCCTGCCACTTATATGTATCACGAAGTTTCCCCCTAAGGATTGAAGGTCTGTTTCTGCCTATAATTGTACTTCTACAGATTTTGAGTCTCTGTCCCATTAAGTTGTACTAGGCGTAGAGATTTTTGTTTCCTTTCTTAAAAATGACATGCTCATGAATCTCTGAACATATTCCTATAAAGTCAGGTGTATGTATCAAAGGTGAGTAAGATTTACAGTTGGATATGGTGGGATCTGCATAGCTTTTGAAAGGGTGAGGATTTTGTTGGTTTGTCCAAAGAGAAGAGCCTAGTAGGATTCTTTTTACAGTGAAAACCCTGGTAAAAAAAAATAATTCTGTAAATGAAATAATTACTCAATTCCAGTAGTGAATGTTGAAAGGAAATATAATGTACAGTGTACAGGTATACTCATGGACACATACTTTCCAGGGGAAAAATAGACACTTTGTCCCAAAATTCTTGTGGTTAATGACCAAAGATGAAATTAAATCTATGAAATATTTCATTTCTTTTGAGAGTTAACGTAGCCCATAAACCTAAGAGCAATTTTACTTTAGTTGAATTGCTGTATAATTCACCATTTGGCCAAAGTTATTGTGAGAAGTGAAAAGAATTTGCTATTCTTAATGTTCTACACTTATTCTGAAATGAATCACAAGTTATATTACCTGAAACAGAGTGAGTTTCAAAGGTAATTTCTATACTGTTATTTCTTAAGCTAATATATTCTTATACATATTTTTTATTGGAGAAAATTACATTTCTTCTGTCATTGTCTTCCCCTTTGTTTTCGCCTGATAATTCCTCAACTAATTTTTCTACTGTAGACCGTGTTTCTTAAGCTTAGTACTACTAATATTTTGAGCTGGCTAGTTCTTTGTTGTTGGACCTGTCTCGTGCAATGTAGGCTCTTCAGCAGCATCCCTGGCCTCTGATCACAAGATGCCAGTAGCACCTTCCCCCTAGTTTTGGGAACCAAACATGTCATCAGGTGATGCCAAATATCCCCTGGAGAGTCAGATTGCCCCTTGCTGCAGACCAAGCAATAGACCATGTCTAATTTTTTGGTCCCTTAACTACTGGTTCACTTGGAAACAATTTGTCATTTATTCATGTCAAAATAAATTATGAACAGTGAGCCTACTTTTCCCAGGGCTTGAAAAGCTTTGTAAGGTTGAACATGTAAGTTTAGTTTACAAAACATTTTACTCATGGGCAGAGCTCCTCAAATACTTTACATTCTAAATATGAAGAAAGCATCATGTGAATGACTGAGAAGAAAGGAATTGCTTGTGATGATACATTTATAATAAGGCAGTGGTATTATTATTATTACTAGAAGCTATTAGCCATTAGTCATGACTTTCATTTAAATACAAAATTAACACATGTTAAACATTTCTTTCATTTAACACATTAATTAAGAAGGGAATCAGTAAGATGTTAAACTGGTCCAAAGAGCATTTGAGACGCAGGTATTCATAGGCAATTTAATAAATGCATCTTAGACACAGAACTGGTTAATGTTGTCTGAGGGTAGTAAAGAATAACTTTTGGGGATTTCTTTTCCATCAAACAGAAATGATATGTATCTTTACAAGATAAAAGTCTACAAGTTAACACAGAACTTCACTAAGGTGTGGACCTTTAATCAATATTCTTAATACTGTTTAAACAGCTCCTATTCATACACAGAGATATTTACCCTTTTTCAAGGTAAATCCTTCCAGGTCCAGAATCGCTCTCTCCCCCATGGGCAATCTTCTCCATTTTCTTTCTTCTTCCTCCAAAATAAAGGCCTTTGAAAAATAGACCTGAGGTCTTTGTAAAGCAGCATATGTTATGACCCATCTTCAGAATCCTCCCCATTTTATATAAGCCTGTCTTAAACTTAGATGCCTTTGCAGTTGCACAGGCTCTAGACGCGCAGGCTCAGCGGCCATGGCTCACGGGCCCGCCTGCTCCGCGGCATGTGGGATCTTCCCAGACCGGGGCATGAATCCGTGTCCCCTGCATCGGCAGGCAGACTCTCAACCACTGCGCCACCAGGGAAGCCCGCCTTTGCACTTTTAATGTGTGACATTGTTTCTCATTCAGCCCTGAAATACAATAAACCCTACCTTAAATGTCACTCCTTTTGCATCCTTCCTATTCACTACCCATCCCCCACCACCAAGAAAGAAAATGAAGATAATAATCATGCTAAAATAAATCAGTAAAATGTTCTTTACATTTTTGTCAGCCTTTAAATAAGAAATACACAGACTTTTTGATGTGTGTGTCTTATGACTTCTACAGAGGCTCATATTTTTCCATAACTTAAAAATTGTAATATAGGTGGAAGGTGGTCAAATGATAGTTCCATAAACTATGTGCTAACAATTGCCTTCCACTTTGGTCTGATTTGCTTCATTTGATGGTAGAATGTGTCCAACTGAAGACAGATGAATTAACATATAGCACCGCTATATAATCATGTTACAGTTTCTCCTGAAATATATGTAGTCAAACACGTTGAAGATAGTTTCTATGGAAGCACAATAACTTTCAAAGCTTTTAGAAGATTATCAGAAACTATACATGAAAAATTCCAGATACAATCACCTTTTCCCTCTCCAAAGCCTGATCTCGGTTTATTTCCATGCAATAAGAACCTCTTAACTGTCTAACCTTTTCACTTCAATTCATTTAGTGTTTTAGGAGGGTCCTGTTGGTTTTATGGAACACTATTCTTTTGAAAAATTTAAGTGCTTTTAACAGTTCCAAGAGTACAGCAGTTAATTTGCCATTGCATTTTATCTCACTCTAAAATTTAGGTTAGTCATGGAGTTAGGGTTTCATTTGTCATTTTGTTAAGAAGGTCACATCATGTGGTTGTATTAAACTTTGGTTGTACTTTGATGTTCTGGGTTGATGTATTTTCTGAGTTAGGACCAGAATTACTTGGCAAACGAATTATCTTTCCTGCTTTCTTTTTTTCTATGACCTTCCATCTTCTCTAATTCTGGTAGTAGTTTAAGAGGGAGTATGGAAGTGGTTTGGCCCTTGGAGACTGAAAGCAAAAACTGAAAGAAAAAAAAAAAGCATCTATAGGTTTGTTGAGATTCCTCCGAGACAATTCATCTGAAAGAACAAAGACTTAAGGAACTGTTTTAGTTATCCATTGCTGTGCAACAAATTGACCCCCAAATTTAGCAATTTAAAACAATAAACATTTATTATCTCACAGTTTTTGAGGGGCAGAAATCTGGCCATGGCTGAACCAGATGGTTCTGGCTCAGATTCTCTCACAAAGTTTTAGGGAAGCTGTTGACTGGGGCTGTGGTTCTCATCACTCAACTGGAGCTGGTGAGTCTGTGTGCATGATCACTGCAGTGGATATTGGCATGCCTCACTTCCTTGCTGGCTGTTGGCTGGAGGCTTTGGTTTCATGTGTGCGTCTCCACAGGGTTGATCACAACCTGGGAACTTGCTTTTTCCAAAGTGATATGAGCGAGAGGGAGGAGGAAAAAAGACCGTATCCAAGACAGAAGCCACAGTCTTTATAAGAATTTGTCCATTTCCTCTAGGTTGTCCATTTTGTTGGCATATAGTTGCTCATAGTAGTCTCTTACAATCCTTTGTATTTCTGTTGTGTTGGTTGTAACTTCTCTGTTTTCATTTCTGATTTTACTGATTTGGGCCCTCTCTCTTTTTTTCTTGTTGAGTCTGGCTAAAGGTTTATCAATTTTATTTATCTTTTCAAAACTGGCTTTTAGTTTCATTGATCTTTTCTATTTTTTTTTAATCTCTATTTCATTTGGTTTTCAATGATAGTTAGGTCTTAGACATGGTCTAATAGATTTCAGCCCAGTGTTCTTCCACCAGATCACATTGCTCAGTTCCTCTTCTCTGTTCTCATATCTATAGCATTCTAAGTTACTTCGATGTTTCAGTTTGTTCCTGTGGATTGTGAAAGGTGCAGAGCTCATGTTTACTACAAAAGACTCAGAGTAGCCTAGTTTTCTAAAAACAATGCCTAGCTGATAAATAAATGCTGTAAATGATCAGCACTGCCCCAGAGCCTTTGGAAATGCTTTGATTGGTGAGGAATTCAGAAGTGATGACATAACTGGCAAAACCCCCAAATGTTACCAGATCGGTAACAATGTTGATAAATTCTTCAAGTGCAAATAAAGCAACTGCGCCAGATCAAAATATCATAAAAATATCTATAGAAACAAAAGTGGAACTGAAAGATTTTTTAAATTTCAAATTCTACAATCACGAACAAACTATATGCCATTTTTTTCAGAATTATTGAGAAAAGTTTGTAATGCCCAGTATGAGTTATTCTTTAGAATCTTATAGTATGGCCCTATGCTGTGACATTTTTATCAAATTTGCCTTGGCTACAAGGTTAAGAATGCTTGCTTATATTTAAGAATATGTGCTGATGTTTTAAAAATTAAGTCAAAGTAACTAGCTAGTGAAGTTCTAGCAATTCCCTTTTGTTTAAAGGTTCATTAAGATAAATGATGGACAATGCTTACCATTCTCCTATCTCCATCTCTATTACCATTCAACATAGGCACTAAAATAATGTTAGGTATCTGACCCCCTTCTCCTTACCATACTAACCATAATTTCTGAGATTTCAGATTATCCTTAAAATGACTCCTTTTGGAATTGATTTTGTAATAGGTGTAATTGTATTGAATTTAAGGGTTTTTTGTTTTTGTAACATGTCTGTGCATTATTTAGCAGCAATCATTTTAACTCGTTTATAACAGAAAATTATAAGGAACCATAAATCTACTAGTCTAGCCAGGCCGTTTGCACTACTTTAGTTGAAAGCTGCAATATAAGCCTTTATTTCAGTTTTTTTTTTTTTTTTTTTTTTTTTTTTTTGCATTACGCGGGCCTCTCACTGTTGTGGCCTCTCCCGTTGTGGAGCACAGGCTCCGGACGCGCAGTCTCAGCGGCCACGGCTCACGGGCCCAGACGCTCCGCGGCATGTGGGATCCTCGCGGACCGGGGCACGAACCCGTGTCCCCTGCATCAGCGGGCGGACTCTCAACCACTGTGCCACCAGGGAAGCCCTATTTCAGTTTTTTAGAAAGATTGGTGGCTTATGACAAATAAGTATGGCTCTTAATTCTCATGAGCATCTTGTACTATTTTCTAGGTGATTCAGGATGCTGAAGTTAAAAAAGGGAAAAAGGAAAGAAGGGAAAACATGAAACAGTGGAAAAAACACAGGACTAGGAGTAAGTAGAATTAAGCTCAAGGCCTGCTCTAACATTATCTACATGTATGTTTCCTAGTGCAAGTTATTTAGCCTTTCTTGGCCTAAATATTCTCTTCCGAAAAAATGTTGAGTAATTATTAGATGTAAGATTCTATTCATCCTTATATGTGAATATTATTATAGACCATATGGCAGTCTTGAAAAATAAGATAGTAATTAATTCAGTAGCAAAATGAGACTCGCATTTTATCTATCAACAAAATTTGGATGATTGCTCAAAATTCAAGGAATTTGACTACTGGCAAGGAGGGGCCAAAGCAGAAGGACCATGTTAAAATGTGCTCATCAGCTGGTCTGGGTAAAACATTTTGTTTGACTTGGTTGAAGACTGTCGTGTTGGGAGCAGGCTGAAATATAATGGTGACTGCCTTAAGGAGACAATTGGAAATTTTAAATTCTGCTTTGTATAGTAAAAGTTCAGATGAACTCTGTAGCTGAGACCTAAGTTTTTAGAGCAGAATGAGAGCAGCCTGATGCATATTGTTCATTTCTCTGTATTTTTCATGTGGCTGATTAATTATTTAATTTCTAGCAAATGTAAATGTCAGTTTCCTTCCTCTTTCCTTTGACTAAGGAATTGTGGAATGTCTGCAATCTTAGACGCCATCTGTTAGTGGAAAATTACAGTCTAGTTTTATGACAAAATACACTAAATAAATACATGTTTATAAACGTTTTCTGCCTCACAATTTGATGTCATCAGATAGTCCTGATAACTTGGCTACAATATGACAACCTGTAAAATACAGATGAAAAAGTGCTGGATTGTATTTGATAGTACTTACAAAAGTATATCCTCACATTAATGCATCAAAAATTGGAATAAAGAGCTTAGAAAAGGGTAAAAACAGTCACTGAGAGAGAAAAATGAAGTGCAGTTTTCTGGTCAATATGAAAGAGTGAGCTAATATAAGAAATATCATTCATACTGGATAAAATATAATCAATCAATCAGTAAGTCTGAGCTTAAAAGCAAAAAGGGGAAGGCCCCAGATACAAAACTTAATGCAAAGCCAGGAAAATGCTTGTGTACTAAAGTTGAAAGTCTACAAAGGATAATTAATATCAGTGTTAGGACCTACTATATAACTTAATTTTCAAAGCATAAATGAAGGATACAGTTCATTTGGAAATTATAAATGATAAAAATTGACTTGAGAAGAAATAAACTATAAAGCACTAAAGATTTTGAACCAGTTGCCCTTTCCCCTCCCGCATCAAGACACCAGGCCCCGATGGTATTACAGAATATATTAAATAATCCTTCAAGGGACAGATGACTTTTTTTTTTAACGTCTTTATTGGGGTATAATTGCTTTACAATGGTGTGCTGTTTTCTGCTTTATAACAAAGTGAATCAGTTATACATATACATATGTTCCCATGTCTCTTCCCTCTTGCGTCTCCCTCCCTCCCACCCTCCGTATCCCACCCCTCCAGGCGGTCACACAGCACCGAGCTGATCTCCATGTGCTATGCGGCTGCTTCCCACTAGCTATCTACCTTACGTTTGGTAGTGTATATATGTCCATGCCTCTCTCTCGCTTTGTCACAGCTCACCCTTCCCCCTCCCCACATCCTCAAGTCCATTCTCTAGTAGGTCTGTGTCTTTATTCCTGTCTTACCCCTAGGTTCTTCATGACATTTTTTTCTTAAATTCCATATATATGTGTTAGCATACGGTATTTGTCTTTCTCTTTCTGACTTACTTCACTCTGTATGACAGACTCTAGGTCTATCCACCTCACTACAAATAGCTCAATTTCGTTTCTTTTTATGGCTGAGTAATATTCCATTGTATATATGTGCCACATCTTCTTTATCCATTCATCTGAAGATGGGCACTTAGGTTGTTTCCATCTCCTGGCTATTGTAAATAGAGCTGCAATGAACATTTTGGTACATGACTCTTTTTGAATTATGTTTTTCTCAAGGTATGTGCCCAGTAGTGGGATTGCTGGGTCATATGGTAGTTCTATTTGTAGTTTTTTAAGGAACCTCCATACTGTTCTCCATAGTGGCTGTACTAATTCACATTCCCACCAGCAGTGCAAGAGTGTTCCCTGTTCTCCACACCCTCTCCAGCATTTATTGTTTCTAGATTTTTTGATGATGGCCATTCTGACTGGTATGAGATGATATCTCATTGTAGTTTTGATTTGCATTTCTCTAATGATTAATGATGTTGAGCATTCTTTCATGTGTTTGTTGGCAGTCTGTATATCTTCTTTGGAGAAGTGTCTATTTAGGTCTTCTGCCCATTTTTGGATTGGGTTGTTTGTTTTTTTGTTATTGAGCTGCACGAGCTGCTTGTAAATTTTGGAGATTAATCCTTTGTCAGTTGCTTCATTTGCAAATATTTTCTCCCATTCTGAGGGTTGTCTTTTCGTCTTGTTTACGGTTTCCTTTGCTGTGCAAAAGCTTTGAAGTTTCATTAGGTCCCATTTGTTTATTTTTGTTTTTATTTCCATTTCTCTAGGAGGTGGGTCAAAAAGGATCTTGCTGTGATTTATGTCATAGAGTGTTCTGCCTATGTTTTCCTCTAAGAGTTTGATAGTTTCTGGCCTTACATTTAGGTCTTTAATCCACTTTGAGTTTTTTTGTGTGTATGGTGTTAGGGAGTGATCTAATCTCATACTTTTACATGTAGCTGTCCAGTTTTCCCAGCACCATTTATTGAAGAGGGGGACAGATGATTTTTATTTTGTGCAAGCTGTCACAGAGAAAGAAGCTAGAACTACCCACCCAGTTATTAAGCTCATATAACTATAATACCAAACTTGATAGAAAAAGGTAATAAAATCACAAGAGTCTCCATATGAACATTGATGCAGAAGTTCAAAATATAATGTTGGTACATCCATCATTAAAAATGTTTAAAATTAGATATATTATCATTAATTAGGGTTTGTCTCAGGAAGGCAGAAATGTTTAACATTAGAAAAATCTAATGTGAGTTTTTAATATTCATGTTCATTAATTTTATACTGAATGGCCTATGAGGCATTCTGAATGAGAGATAGATTTATTATTAGTTGTCTTTAGTAAATAATAGGCACATCACTTCTCCTACCCCCTTCATTCCAGGCCTTACCCTCGTTTTAACACAATGAAAGCCAGGTGGACAAACCTACATGAGTAGCCTGACACTCCATAGGCGAGGGTTGGAGAACAAAGAATTTAATCTTTTTTATGTAGAGGAAAGAGACAGCCACCTCCTTGCCTCGTGAAAGAGAAGAAACACATGTGTTTTTACTTATTTGAGAGGGGATAGAAATGATCCTGGGTTCTCAGTCTAACCTTTTAAAATGTAAATGTATTTTTCTAAGGGCCTGATAAATGGCTGATGTCTCTGGCTTTTAAGATCTGGAGATGTGTTCAAGGTCTGGCATTTATATTATTTGAAATGTAAATACTTAGGGAAGTAGGGCTTCAGTCTTCCTGGCACCTTAGGGACCTAGACCAGCCTATAAGCATTTGGCCCTCTTGATTCTTTTAGATCAGAGCAATTAACTAGGTAAATGGCCACAGACGTATTTCTTATAGCATGTTCCTACAGACAGTGAAGGCAAACGTTATCCTGATACCATTATATATTCCTGTGTCTCAGAACACTAGGACATTAATAATAAGCCAGTATAAAAGTTTTACTGTAAGTCTTAAACAATACAAAAGATAAGAATAATAAAAATATACAAGGATTAAAAAAAGACAATCCTGGTTATAGATTGCAGTCTGAACAGTGTGTACACAGAACATTCAAGGTACCATACAAAGAAATTATTAATACTAATAAAAAATAGAGCACGTTTGAATGCAAGATCCATGTATAAAACTTGACAGAATCCCAATGCTGTAACAGATTGAAACTGAATTTGTACAATAAAATTGTTATACTAAAAAAAAAATAGTAACTAGGAATTAACCTTATGAAAACTATCTAAGTTCATCGTGTGGAAAATTAAAATATTTAATTGGAAAAAAGAAGACAAAAAAAGAGGGGGGACAGATATAAAAGGCTCATGAAGGTCAGACTCAGTCTTGTGAGATCTCAATTCTCCCAATTCTGTGAACTCACTGCATTTCTAATTCAAATCCTCAGGGACCTTCTGAGGAATTTGAAAAGCTGATTCCAAAAGTCATATGAAAAAGTGAAGGTCTAAGGAAGTGAGGAAAATTTTGTACAAGATAGAAAATTTCTTCTATCAAAAATCAAAAAGTAAATAAACTAAACTTAGGGTTGGGAGCAGGAAGAAGAAAAAGAAGAAAGAGAAGAGGATCATTACAGTGAATTACATTACAGTGAATTCATTACAGTGAATTGCATTACAGTGAATTCATTACAGTGAATCATTACAGTGAATTGGCTCACGCAATTATGGAGGCTGAGAAGTCCCAAGATTTGCAGTTAGCAAGCTGGAAACCTAGGAGAGTCAGTGGTGTAGTTCCATTCAGCATCCAAAGGCCTGAGAGACAAGAGAGCTGATGGTGTAAGTTCCAGTCTCGGCACAGGAAAAGATGGATACCCAGCTCATGCAGTCAGGCAGAAGAAGTTCCTTTTTATGCAGCCTTTTCAGCCTATTCAGGTCTTCAGTTGATTGGGTGAGGGCCACCCACGTTAGGAAGGGCAATACGCTTAACCCAATTTACCAGTTTATATGTTAATCTTGTGTGAAAACACTCTCATATATACGTCTACAACAATGTTTGACCAGTTGTCTGCATGCCCTGCATGGCTTAGTCAAATTGATACATAAAATTAACCATTACAATAGCTAGCTGTATATTTTACTTACTATATACCAGACACTATTCTAAGCACTCTGGGTATGTTAATTTAATTTAATTCTCACAGCCATCTATGAAATAGGTACAATTTTATCTCCATTTTATTAATGAAACTGAGGCTCACTGTGATTAAAAACCTAAACATTTATTCTAGTGGTATAGGATAGACAGCTCAGAAAGACACTCACAGGTATGTGGAATCTTGGAGTAAGTTGAAGGTAGCACTGCCAATCAGTTGGGGATAAGATGGTGTTGAGACGATTGCTTATCCTTAATGAAAATTTACTATTTGGGGTCACAGCACACATACAACAAATTCCATATGAATTAAAAAATCTCAAAGTGAAAAGAAACGTTCAAAGACTTAACAAAAAATGTGGAAAAATATCTTTACAACATAGTAGGGAAGGAATTCTCTGAAACAAGATGCTAAAAAAAAATTGTTAGTTTGCATCAAAATATAAAACATCTATAGCCACTATACCCTAAATGTTTAACAGTTGCTTCTCCCCTGCCAAGCATTGCTAATCACTTTAATATATTAACTCAGTTAAGCTTCACAAAACTAGCTGAAGACATACATACCAATGACCTAGCAATTCTGCTTGTAGGAAGATACATTAGAGAAATTCTTGCATATCTTCACCGCTGTTCTGCTTGTAATCACCCAAAATTGAAAGCAACCTCAATATACCATCAGCAATCAAACTGACAAATAGATATATGATAGTGGCATATTCATATAATTGAACATTTTCAGATTAATGAACTTTATATAACTCAGCATAGATACAGCCCACAAAATAATGTTGAGTGGAAAGAAAAGTTGTGGAGCCGTACATAGGTATAATATCATTATCTACTTTTATAAACAAACACTATTTTGCATATTATTTGGTAATATGTAAATTTTTTAAAGTATAGAAATACGTAAAGAAAATTTAAACAATATATAGTGAGCTTCTACTGTATCTTTAATATTTTTTAAAAAAATGAGAATATCAAATGTTAACGTTTATTAATTCTGGGTGATGAGTATATAGATTTTAAAAATATTACCATCTTTACTTATTTATAGTTTTGAAATATGTAATACTAATTGAAATCAAATAAGAGATAAAACATTTTACCAAAGAGACGGAGTGGAGTAGTCATGCTATTTTTATATGCTTGCAGTGATTTTGATTAGATATTGACTAGAAGGATGATAGGTTAAAAGAAGGAGAAAGCTGTCATCCTTCATACTCCCCTTCTACATCCATGGAGCCTAAGGTTATTGACTCTCAGAGTAGATGATCAGACTATTTTAGGATGAAATTATAAAGCTAAAAAACCAGTTCTGACAGAGATTACAGATTGGAGCTGAAGAGTTCCAAACAGATCCATGGTGGCAATCCTTGATTATTTTAGGTATGAACATGTCAGGACATAGATGTAAAGAACTTAGCAGAGTATCTGCCACATTATAAATGTTTAGTAAATGTTACTAATTATTATTATTACTACTACTATGTGACTTGAGTTATTGGTAAACTTGAACTTTATTTTTCAGTGTGTACGTAAGGTATAAAGCCTCTATGTCTTAGGAGGTTGGGCCAAGTGTGAAGATCAAGAGTTAGAAGAGTTTAGAGATGACTGTTAGAGATGTGTTACCTCGCTGCCAGCAACAATCTATTACTTAATAGGAATTTGTTCTTTCACCTAAAGCATCCCCATACCTTTTTTATGGCTCAGTGTCTGCCTGCAATAACTAAGGAACTTAAGCCTCAAAAATCAAAGATACTTCTCTAACTGCTCCCCATTGCCCTGCTGTTGCAATTCTATAGTTTCTGACAAGAGCCATTCATAGTTAAGAGATCTGCCTCAACCTAACAGAAACTTTTATGTAGTGTAAGGTATGTGGGAAGAAGTGGTTCACTGAATCCAAAAAATTACAGTTTGGGTCCTGAGCATTTACAAATGAAACAGAGATGAGGCTATGGATAATTGATAATGTCTGTTTCAGCTGGGCTAATACAGTAGTCAGAGCACAGGAATGTTAACTCTATTAATAGATTCAGAACTACAAGGTAATCTACCATGTATATTACCTGGTTGCTGGCCAGGAATGGAGGAGAATTAAGCAATGTGATGGGAAGACCATATTATGCGAGTTTAAAGGATTTCTTTTAACCTAGGAACACTGTGCATTTCTGTTTGAAGGAGGTAAGCAATGAACTCTGAGGCATTGCCCGGGAAGGCTGGCTGTCTGGACAGGTCACCAAAGGCTTTCCTTGGGCCATTCACCGCAGCTCAGAAGCTGGTCTTCAGTGTTTTAGACTGTGAAACCTGATTGGCTTATTAATGTGATGAGAGTGGATCTGCCTCTCAGGGGTGGACTCACCTTTAACTAAACTCACAGAGACTAAGGTACACAAGCCAGAATGTAGGGCTATTGATTTACAGTGACCTGAGTGCTCAGGTTGGCCTGACCAGCACATTTTCACCTTATTGGAAAGGTTCATGGAGAGTTTACTAGCCAAATAAATGGTAATGCTTCTGTCCTGCTTAGCCAAGATCTGCACTTTTAGGACATTGCTTTGACAGACACTATCAGCTTTTCCTTCTGAATTTATTTACCCAGGCTTCCACATTTGATGAATTCTGTTATAGTCACACAACTAAATCACCCTCACATTCCATGTCTACCTCCTTGAGGTCACCCGCACATCATGTTGATTGAATTTTTTGGTTGCTGTCTAATGCTTTAGTTACACATTATAAGTCATCACTTGGTTTACCCCCCAAGTGACAAATCACGCTCTTTAGGGTAGGTTTTGCTAGTTTAACTCTGAGGACACCCACCCTTATTTCTGAGTTTTCGGGGACTACTTGCTTTCCATGTATGTGTGGACATTAGCTTTGCCTTTTCTCATTCCCCTGTGTTTCTGAGAACTTCAGTTGTCATGGAAGTACCATTTCTCTTCTATTTCTTTGAGGAAGATTTCACAGGGTGGCTCTATTAGAGATGTCTCAGGGTCATCAGGGGTGAGAATCTACGACCTTATGTTTTTGAGAGGTCCAGTCAGAAAGTGTCATCATTTGGGAGTCCCTGAAGGGAACAGGTTCTTGAAGCCATTACTCAGGGTCATATGTTAGCCTGGGAATAATCACATGGCTCAGGGAAGTTCTTAAATGTTTACATCGTGAGAAATGAAATATAAAGAACTCAAATCACCCTATATTATGCCCACAGTGACTATGTATTTGTAATGATTTCTTTACTCGAGGCTACAAAATTGAGTCCTCTAAAAAAACCTGCTGCTGTTGGGCTTCCCTGGTGGCGCAGTGGTTGAGAGTCCGCCTGCCAATGCAGGGGACACGGGTTCGTGTCCCGGTCTGGGAAGATCCCACATGCCATGGATTGGCTGGACCCGTGAGCCATGGCCGCTGAGCCTGCACATCCGGAGCCTGTGCTCCGCAACGGGAGAGGCCACAACAGTGAGAGGCCCGCATACCACAAAAAAAAAAAAAAAAAAAAAAACCTGCTGTTGTAGGCTCTTCCAACATTTGCCCCAAGCCTTCCTCGCCTACTATCCCAATCTTCATCTCTTGGAGCTTCTCCCTCTCTTCCCAGCCTTTGCAATTGCCAACTGATTGTCCAGATATTTCACTAATCAACTTGGTCCCTTGGATTAGAGTTGCCATATTTAGCAAACATAAATACAAATAAAGATACCAAATTAGCAAATAAAAATATGTCTATGCAAAATCTGGGGCATCCTTAAACTAAAAAAGAATGTTTGTTGTTTATCTGAAATTCAGATTTAACTGGGTGTCCTGTTTTTGTTTTTTTTTTTAAGCTGGCAACCCTACTTCAGATCCTTCCCCTGTCATCCAGCTCCTCAAATGCCTCAACTCCATGACCAACTACATTTTCTGAGATTCTACACTGAGCTCAGCTCAGTCTCTGGGCCTTTGAGTCCTCAGAAGAAGCTGGATTTGTTTTGCTCAACTATGTCCTCGTATTCTACTCTCACATTGCGAGAGAATTGTCTCTGGGCAAATTGAAACAGGTTATGCTAAGAATACATCACGAGTACTGAGACACTTACTTAGTACTGACACTCCTTATCCGTTTTCTCTTGCCCCAAATTCTTCAACTCATCCCACTCGCCGTAGGGAGAATCCAAGCCTTCATCAGGTAATTGTGTTCCAGCACAACAGGGCAATCCTTTGAGTTAGTGCTGTTCAGATCCCACTCTTGATATCTCCTTGGCTGATGAAAAAAAGCTATATAAAATAGACTGAGATTCTTCCACGATAAAACTATAACCAGGGAAATTTATTCAAAAATATGTGTTTTGCTCTGTTGGTTTGTGTGTGTGTGTGGGGGGGGGTTGTTTCTTTTGTCCACAGTGATGGTAAAAATAACTTATTCCTTTGAAGTTTTGTGAATCAGTTCCTAAATGTTGTGAATCAGTTCCTAAATGTTGAATAATATCCTCTTTTGCAACCAGTCTCTCTGCTTCAGGACTGTCCCTGTCCCAGGATTCAAGCTCTGGAAACACAGAAATGAGAAAAGATATTTGTTTTCAGAATGAGTGCAGCCTGTAAATGTGTGTGATTTTATACTTAAAAAATTTTAAACAGCTTTATTGAGATATAATTCACATGCTATACCATTCATCCATTTAAAGTGTAAAATTCAGTGTTTTTTAGTATATCCACAGGGTTATGCATCCATCACACAATATGATTTTAGATTTTAGAACACTTTCATCCCCCCAAAAGGAACCCTTATCCATTACCAATCACTCCCCATTTCTCCCCTTTTCCCACTTCCCCTACTCTAGGCAACCACTAAGTTAGTTTCAGTCTCTATAGATTTGTCTATTCTGGATATTTCATATAAATGGAATCATACAATATGAGGCCTTCTGTAACTGGCTTCTTTCCCTTAACGTGTTTTCAAGTTTCATTTATGTTGTAGCATGTGTCAGTTATTTTATCTTCTTTTATGGCTGAATAATACTCCATTGTATGAATGTAACTCATTTTTATCCATTCCTTTGTTGATGGACACTTTTTGGTTTGTTGTGAGTGATACTGCTATGAACATTCACGTACAAGTTTTTGTAGGAACATATGCCGTATGTTTTCATTTGTCTTGTGTTGATACCTGGGAGTGGAATGGTAATTCTGTGTTTAACCATTTAAAGAACTGCTGAATTGTTTACCAATGTGACTGCATCATTTTACATTCCTACCAACATATGAGGTTGCCAATTTCTCTACATATTTACCAATGCTTAACATTGTCTTTCTTTTTTATTATAGCCATCCTAGTAAAGTGAAGTGGTATCTCATTGTGGTTTTGATTTACATTTCTCTGATGGTGACTGATGTTGAACATTTTTTCATAAGTTTATTGGCTATTTGTATAGCTTTTTTAGCGAAATGTCCATTCAGATCCTTTCCCCATTTTTTTTTTTTTTTTTTGCGGTACGCGGGCCTCTCACTGTTGTGGCCTCTCCCGTTGCGGAGCACAGGCTCCAGACGCGCAGGCTCAGTGGCCATGGCTCACAGGCCCAGCCGCTCCACGGCATGTGGGACCTTCCCGGACCGGGGCACGAACCCGTGTCCCCTGCATCGGCAGGCGGACTCTCAACCACCGTGCCACCAGGGAAGCCCCCCATTTTTAAATTGAATTGTCTTTTTAGTATTAAATTGCATTTTATATATTCTGAATATAAATCTTTTATCAGATATAGTCTTTGTGAATGTTTTCTCCTATTCATTAGATTCTCATTGCACTTTCTTGTTATTATTTGCAGCTTAAAAGTTTTAAATTTTGATATAATCTGTCTTTTTTTTTTCTTTTTGTCACTTGTGTTTTCAATGTCATATCTAAGAATACATTACCTAGCCCAAAGTAGTAATTCCTTGTTTTCTTCTAAGAATTTATAATTTTAGGTCTTACATTTAGATCTGTGATCCATTTTTAGTTAACTTTGGTATATAATGTGAGGAAGGAGCCCAATTACATTCTTTTGCATGTGGTTATCCTGTTCTTCCAGCACCACTTATTGAGAAGACTATTCTTTCTCCATTCAGTTATCTTGGTATCCTTGTGCAAAATCATTTGAGCATAACGTAAGGGTTTATTTTTGTACTCTCAGTTCTGCTTCATTGATCTATATGTCTATCTTTCTGGGAGTGACACGTTTGTGTTAATACTGGAACTCTAGTTAAGTTTTGAAATAAAAAAGTGTGAGTGCTTCAACTGTGTTCTTATTTTTCCAAGATTGTTTTAGCTCTTTTGGGTCTCTTGTATTTACATATGAATTTTAAGATCAGTCTATCAATTTCTGCAAAAAAAAAAAAAAAAAAAAAAGCCAGCTGGAATTTTAACATGATTGCATTGAAACTTTAAATCAATTTGAGAAGTATCGACAGCCGTATTTTGTTTTCTGATCCATGAACATGAGCTGTCTTTTCATTTATTTAGAACTTCTTCAATTTCTTTTAATGATGTTTTATAGTTTTGAGGTGTTTTGCCCTTCATTTGTAGAATGCATATCTAAGATTATTTTTTCTCTTTGATGCCATTATAAAAGAAATTGGTTTCTTAATCTTATTTTTGGATTTTTTATTGCTGGTGTATAAAAATTCACCAGATTTTTGTAATTTATCATTTACCTCAGAACTTTGCTGAGCTTGTTTATTCTAATAATATTTCAGTTGAGTCCTGAGTATTTTCTATGTACAAGATCATGTCATATATGAATAGAGATAGTTTCATCTCTTCCTTTTCGATCTAGATGTCTTTTATTTCTTTCTGCTGGCTAACTACTATGACTAGCACCTCTAGTACAATGTATTTTTATTCTCTATTTCATTTATTTCTGCTCTAGTCATTATTTCTTTCCTTCTGCTTGGTTTGTATTTGGTTTATTCTTATTTTTCTAGTTTCTTAGGATTCATTGAGATCTTTCTTCTTTGTTAATGTAGGCATTTACCGGTATAAGTTTAACTCTGAGCATTGATTTAGTTGCGTCCCATAAGTTTTGTTTTGTTTCATTTTCATTTATTCATTCATATTTTCTAATATCCCTTATGATTTCTTTTTTTGCCAATTGGCTGTTAGTATGTTTAACTTCTAGATATTTGTCAACTTCTCAAATTTCTTTCAGTTATTGATTTCTGATTTAATTCCCATGTGGTCTGAAAACGTATATTCTATTATTTCAATTATTTTAGATTAATCAATCTAAAGGTTTGTTTTATGGCTTAGTACTTTGTCTACTCTGAAGAATGTTGTATGTGCTTAAGAAAAATGTGTATTCTATTGTTTAGTGGAGTTTTCTAGAGAGATTTGTTAGTTCTGGTTGGTTTATAGAATTATCTAAGTCTTTTACTTCCTGTTGATCTTCTACCAGGTTGTTCTACCCATTATTGAGCTATTAAAGTCTTCAACTATTATTGTCGAATTGCCTATTTTTCCCTACAATTCTGTCAATTTTGCCTCTTTTCACATTGCCTCTCTCAGTGCGGAACTTCCATCCTATGAGAGTGAGTGGGGACGGAGGTGATCAGGGCCCAGTATACTCAGCCTATAGCACTGGGGATAAGGCTTCTACACTACAAGTTGTAGCTGGGTGGGGAAATACAGACCTAGTCCTTTTGGTCTCACCTGCAATGTGGGGCTTGCAGGAGAGCGAGATGAGCAATGCAGAAGCCTACTTTTCCTGTTGTGAAGTTGTGATTTCAAACTGGGAGCTGTAGGGAGAGGGAGCTCTTGTCTTCTTGGCTGCACAAGCCTGGGATAGTTTTCTGGGAGCTGGGGAACGGATGTAATGGACTGGGTTACGGATCAAATGCCAAACTCTCAGTCTTCTTACTGAGATTTAGTGTATTTTCTTGAATGAATGTTTCTCCATTTGTTATATGCATTTAGGGAAATTTTCAGAGAATATGAATGATTAATGATTTTTAAAAAAATAATTTGATCCTGTTAAATTGTTGTTTTTCTTGGGAAGGAGTCTGCCCTGGTCCTTACTCCTTCATTCCCAAAGTTCACTCCCCTCTTTTTGAAGATTCTGAAATATAATGATTTTTTCCTTCCTTATATTTTCTCCCCCACTTTTGGTTTATTTTATTAATTATTTTGTAAGGAGATTATTTCAGTATTAATAACATGAAATGAAATTTTAGAAGGTTTATTCAATAAATAGTTTCTTCTCTGTGGGATCTGTATCTGCCATTTCTTAGCTAATTCATGAACACAGATGGCTTTATTGAGATTTACGAGTTTGAGTCTGATAGAAATCATAGATAATATAACATTGAATCTGTTCTGTTTCCTATAAAACACAGATGTACTACAGTCAGTGAGCTTCTTCATGGAGCACTGTGGGGACCGAATCTTAGAACTTTATCCAGGCAAATCATCACATCCTTCAGTTTGCTTGTGCAAAGTCTTGTTACATGGCATTAAATTTCAGGCCAAACCTGAAATTGGTCTCTGATTCTTACGTGGATTTAAGATTGGAGCTACGGTATTACCCCCAATCCAGACATAGTGTACATCTTTATAATTTTAATAGCTTACCAATTATATTTCCCCCTAGTAGCCATGGCTCCTGTGGTCCTGGTATAATTCAAATTAAGGCAGAAATCATTTGCATGACAAAATTGATTTCATTGGATACAAGGCTTTCCCCATATGAGAATCAAGCACAGACCTAGCTAATTATGCCTCAGAGAAAGATGTATTCTCAAATATTTTATAAAACCCCAAATTAAAATAATTTTCTAGGTCTTTCCTATCAATTCCAATAATTTTCTAATACAATACTTTACTCATATCTGTATAATGGCAGCAGACATAGTGGGGAGAGTAGAAACCTTACCAAGGGAAATAGTATAATGGAGTCCCTTTCTTGTTATTCTGAGAGTTCTAGAAAATCATCTTGTTGTGAGTTCCTGGTATTTTATGATACTCTATTTCCATCCCAAAACATTAAAGAATCCTGGTTTTATTAGATATCTTGTTTAATGTTAAAATTTATGATTAAAAATCATAAATATCGGGTAGTATATAATATATAGAATGAGGAAAAGACATTATTTACCTTTTTAAAAAAAATTTCTGAGGACTCCAACTGGGTCCAAACTCTGGAAGTATCCTTGTTTAACAGAGGAATTCCAACTTAACAGGAAAGGAAAGCTGTTATATGTTTGTCCCACCATTCAAGGCAATTTTGCTGAGTGGAAGTTGCTCCTGACAGTGAAGGAGGGAGGGAGGAGAGTTTTAAGTTTTTTGGCCCTTTTGGAGTTAATGTGTAATTCTATTTTAGTTTTAGACCTCTTTTGTTTATTATTGTAAGAAAATTCTTACAACATGGCAAAACTCACCATCTAAAGCCTTGAGCCTTGTGTGACAGGACAAGTTTCTAACATCCTAATGTTCCTCTTCCCACAATCTCATCTAAATGCCTCATTTTGCAGCTTAAGGCCCAGGAAAGCCAAGTGTCTTGTCCAAAATTAGACAGTTTCTTGCCGCCAAGTCTAGTGATCCTCTGAGCTCACCGTGCTGCCTCAAGGAGAGGTAACTTCTCAGGATGTAAAGACAGTTCTTAGAGTTCAGCATGTCTTTTTCTCCTCCTGGGTTTCCTAGACAACTTTCCCAGGTGAGTAGAAGTGAAAATGAGGGTGAGAGTTCTTCATGTTCTATCTTCCTTTCCACAGCGTATGCTGGAGCCAAGTTTTTTTGAAATGGCAGTGTCACCTTATAGGGTAGCCTCCAAAACCCTGAGTGATTTCGTGGAGCAGACGCTGGGCTTACCAATTCTAGACATAAAGAATGAGAAAGATATACATTTTGTTGTATTAATCCTCTGAGATTTGGGGGTCAATTTGTTACCATAGCATAACCTGCTATATCCTTATTAGTACAAGTTCCAAAAATTAGTAGGAGATCACTTCATGCCACTGTTGCATAAAAGACTCCGTTTGAAAACAGTGTGCTGAGGTCTTTGAAAATGAGAACTGGGAAGGACACAGCATCAGAACGGCCAACTGAGGCATAGCAGGAAGAAGTAAGCCGAAATGAAGGCAAAAGCATGGGAGGATTCTTCAGGTTTTTCTTCTAATTCTTCTAATTCAGAATTCCTATATTTTGGTGAAACACTGTCCATGCTGGTGTATAGGTAAAATTGACTAAGGTTTAGTTGTTGTGAAACACAAAGAGCTCATAGGACATGCACTTAAACTTGAGGTTCTTTCTTTTTAAAAAAATATTTTTAAACATATTTGAGAATAGTCTGGTTAAAATCATGCAGTGTGGGAGACACTGAGGATATTAAGTTTGCTGAATGACTTTGCAGTGACTTCTCATGACACTAAAGTATTTACCAGTAATCTGATTTCTTTGTATGCTGCACAGTCATTTTTATGTTGCATTAACTTCATTTCGTATTTTTTGGATCATTCCCGTGCTGTTTAGAGTGTGCTGGTTTGTGGCCTAATTGCCTTATTATGCAGTATTAAATAATCTATAAAAAATGAGTAGAACTGAGAATTAAAAGGAATGAGACTTGGTCACTGTAGGTGGGATAGGAGAGCAAAACAGTAGAACCATCACAAATGTAAATGGAATATTAAGCAGAACATAGCACTAGACTAAAGATCTTTCAGAAGATTTTTTGGGGAAAGAAACCCCCCAAAACACACTAATCATGACTTATTTAAATCTTAATGAAATGAAGAATAAATATAACTCACTTAAGGATAGTCTCTATTTTACAAACAGTATTTCTTTCTCAATATTTCACTCAATTTAAAATGTCCAGATCCTAACTGCTCTCAGCAGTATATTAGAAAACATAAGTGATGATACTTACAGGCTTTAAAAAAAATTACCTAAGTCATTCCATTCCAAAGGCATCTGCTTCCTACTATAATTAGATAGGAGAGGGTATGAAAAAGACAGATTTATTTTGTTATTTTTCAAAAGTAAGATTGTTAATGTGCTAGATAGTGCTAAATAGTAATTTCCCACTGTGAGTGTTCTTTAGTTCATTCAAGGAAAGACCTCAAGCCCGAAGTTCATAAAAATTGCTGATTAGTTGGGTTTGTTTCCTCCTTCTTTGACTGTAGTTTTTGTTTGTTTGCCTTGTTTTTATTTTTACAAAGTAGGCAACTCTAAAAGACTACTTAAATTCAATCTAAAACAAGAAAACACTTGATGTATTTGCTAACTGGCCTAATCAAGATACTTGTTTCTGTGACTTCAGCTATCAGCTCCAAATATATGAACTCCCACATCTAGAGCCCTTAAGACTTTCCCCCATTTTCTAGGATTAGTTCTAATCTCTATCCCCTCTCTGAGTACTTCCATTTGGATCTTAGGATACACCTAAATTCAATGTGTCTAAAACCAACTTCAGATTTTTTCCTCCCGTAGTATCATTTCTGTCAGCAACACCATCTTTCTTCACTGCCCCAGGCCTGGAGTTTCGAAAAGACCTTTCTACCTTTCTTTCCTTTACTTCCTCCCTCCCCCTCCCCCTCTTTTTTTAAGCACCACATCTTCTTCCTTGTGAATTTCTCTCAAGTAGCTCCTTCTTTCTCTCACCCTCCTCAGCCCTTGCAGACTCTCCTCAGCTCACCAGCACTGGCTCAGGGGCTCCCTTGCTGGTCCCTCACCTCCCTGTCCTGAACCCAATCTGTCCTCCACATGACCATAGCAGCCCTCCTCAAGTCCTTCTTTCATCGTGGCTTTCACCTGTGTAACACCCTCATGCATTTCTTTTGCTTGTGGAGTAGACTGAAAAGATCACAGCCTCAAGGATTTACGTAGGTCTGGCCACATTCTGTTTTTCCCTCTCACTTTGTGTCATTTCTTAACCCAAAGTCTCTCTACTCCAGCTGAGCCAATCTGTTGTCTAGCCAGCAAAATCATCGTTCCTCTTTCTGATTCTGAGTCATTTTGTCCTTATTCCTCGCTTAGAATTTCACACCCATGCCCACCCAGATCCATCTTAGTGTGTATTTACCACACTCCTTTCCTTTTGTAGACTTTTTTCTTTACTCACCATGTATTTAGTGAACATCTACAATGGATCCTATCTCCATAGCTGTTCTTGATGGGAGCTGAGGTAAGTGTCTTTGTGCCTCGCTTTCTTGTGACTAGTCCCCGCTTTGCACTGTAGCAGAAAGAACACTGAACTGTGCAGAGGCCTCTCATAATAACTGCTCTCTGAACTTATATAGACCCTCATGTCATTCACTTTCTCACCACCTCATGGTGTCAGTAGATAAAATTGGTACCCAGTGTATTTTTTGTTGATGAATAAACTACCTTGGACAAGGTCTTCCTTTCCTAGGACTCAGTCTCCTCACGTGTGGAAGGAAGAATTGAAAATAGTGTATTATTGATGTAATTCCATGATTCTGGTCATTGCACATGTATTTTCTATGACCATGAATTGTTGGCCAACTTTCTATACCCATACCTATTGTATTGTGTTGTCTTTGCAGAAAGATCTGTAAATTCTCAGTTGATGTTTGTTGCTTGATTTTCAGCATCTTAAGCCTTTTAATTTAGATCTTGTCGGCCCTCCCCACCCCCCAACCCTTCTTAAAATCACTGTAGGAGTTTTTCCTTGTCCTTGAAAGAAAGGCAAATAGGAACAATCCTAGCACACTGTGTCTGTCTCAGGATGACTTTCAGGAACATTAAATCTGCTTATGTTTACCTCTTGAGGACAGTTTAGGAAAGAAAACATTAGACTCTTTTCCTAAATGATTTTCATCTCTCCAGTGATACTCGACACACCAGTTGCCCAGCCCTGACATTTACATGGTGAAAGGTGTGTTAGGATGGGGATGTCTTATCACAAGGAATCAAAGTGATAGCAAATTCAGTTGTTTAACTAAAAGCCCCATCTCAGTCACAAGTGATTTAAAGATGTATGAAGCCCAAAAGAGGCAATGCATGTCAGAGCTAAATTCCACAGTGGGAATTTAGGTAGTGAGCTGGGACTAGCACTGGATTCTAGGCCTTTTTATGCCACTTACTGACTCTGTACAGATTAGCATTACCAACATCACATCATAGGCTCAGAGATTCAAACAGAAATGAGAATAATTCACATTTTGTTGGTATAATAAGACATACACACTTCTGTCCATCTATGACAGAAAATCAAACATAGATACAAATCAGTGCTGCTACAAATTCAAGGTTTCTTACTTCATCTGGGTCCTCAGATCTTCCAGAAAATACCTCTGTGTCAACTGTGTCTCCCAGTTGTTGGGGTAAATAATCTAGACTCTTGTCCCTTTCTTAAATCTCCTTCTGGCCTCACTCTCAGTAGAAGATTTTATCTTTAACTTCCTGGAGAGGATAAAAGCCATGAAGTGATAATTCCCTTAAATTCCATCCTTTTTCATCCATCTTATGCTGACTTCTTTCACTCCTGTTTAAATGCATGAGGACGATGTCCAAGGCCAGATCTAGTACATAGCTGTGAAGTGTATTGATCAACCCATCCATCTTTCTAGAACAGTAGATCTCAACCCTAGCTGCACTTGAGAATGACCTGGCATCCTTTTATAAAACTGATGCTCAGGCTCCACCTCTGGCCAATGAAGTCGGAGTCTCTGAGAGTGAAACTTATGTATCAGTACTTTTTAAAAGTTCCCTGGGTGAGTCCCATGAACAGCCAGGCTTACAAATTGGTCCTTAGCCTAAAACCGCTGCAAGGGCAGGCATCTTTGTGTGCTGAAACAGATCCATTCAACACTATGCAGAGCACATCTCCATCCAGTAATAATCATGGTATAATGTTTTTCTTCACATCCATACTCTTATTACTATATCTGACTTGAGTGAATTTTACTCTTCATTTAACCAAAGTAAAAAAATAAGTATAATGCTACAGTAATTTTAAAATTTAAACTCTATAGAAGGTTCCAAATACCCGTCAAACAAAAGTGTAGTTACTAGTGATAGTGAGAAGCACAGGGAGGTGAATAGTTTGTGCCTTGATTACTAGAATTAATATGTGCACTATTTCTCAAGTATATACTTGACCTCAGAAATTTTAACCAGTTCTCACTAAGAAAAGTAACCACTCAGTGCTTTGTTCACTGAATGCTAGGGTCCTTTGCTCTGAAAAAACTGTAATGTTTAAGGTGGTATAGTGATTGGTCCACTAAAAGATAACTTTACTCAGAATGTTATTTCCTCTGTAGACAGAAAAAGATCCATGAAACTTCTTTCTTTCCTTCCCCCTTGTGTATCTGCCTGGACCTCTAACAGGGCTCATTACTTCTCCTTACTGATACCCATATTTGTGGTCGGTTTCATGAAGTGCTCAACATTTTACTTCAATTAAGTATTGGAGTTTTATTAAAATAAGTATTAAAATAAGGTATTTAATTATATTAAAGTATGAAATACTTCCTACTCTTACAGTATTAAATATATTTTCTTGTTAAATATATTCTCTACTTGTTAAGTATATATTAAACATCATACTTAATGTGATAACCACGTCAAGTATAATGCTGATAAGAGAAAAAAACTCAGTCAAACCATTTCTTAAAAATTTTTGTCAACTCTTATTTCCATTCAAATGTTAATTCTACTTACTTGATTCTACATATACAGTGGAATATTATTCAGCCATAAAAGGAAATGAAGTACTGATACCTGCTATAACATTGCTTAACCTCAAAAACATTGTGCTAAATGAAAGAAACCAGTTACAGAAGACTATATAGTGCATTATTCCATTTCTATGAAATGCCCATAACATGCAAATCTGTACAGACAGAAGATAGTGGTTGCCTAGGGCTGGAGTTGCAGGGAAATGAGTGGTGACTGATAATGGTGAAAGGTTCCTTTTTGTAGTGATTAAAAAGGTTCTAAAGTTGATTGTGGTACTGGTTGAACAACCTTGAGAATATACTAAAAACCAATGAATTGTAAACTTTAAGTGGATAAATTGTATTATATGTGAATTATATCTCAATAAATCTGTCATAAAAATTTACTAACAGAAAGGAAACATGAATCACATTTCATCTTCAGTCTACCTGAACTTTAAGTGTAAAGGCTGAATAGGACTCCTATGAACATGCAGACTCAAGGCATATTGCTATCATGAGCTCTTCCTGCAGAATTTACTAGACAGTGGCCTTCAGGAGACCAAAATGACTGGAGAGATATCAGTGTAGGAACATGTAATAAGTATTAAGTATATATTTACCTGTAGTAGTAAGACTAAATGGTTGTTACAAATAGGATGATCATATGTCTAGTTTGCCAATACAGTCCAATTTTTACCTCTTGTCTTGGTCTAATCTGTAGTGACCCCCTTCACTCCCAAAACTTTTCTGATTTCGTAGATCATATGAATGTCCTCAAGTTATGGGAGCATAGTTGATTGTGTAAAGGCTATATTCTCTAACAATGCAGATATAATATAACATATTAATGGTAGGGGGAAAAGTGGGTACGTTTACAAAAAGTAGCATAAGCCTAATAATTGCCTTTGAAGTGTTGCTGAGAGTAAAAGGGTATTCCTTTAAATTAGATGCAGAGGAAGCAGAGGTTATTAACTAATTTTAGACTAGGAAACCAATAGAAAATTTGAGTGTTTGGTTCCTCCAGCTCTCAAGGCCATTAGAAATTCCTTTATCTCTCCCACGTACCCCCCAACCCCAACTTTCCAATATGTTTCATCCCACACTACTGTTGATAAAATTCAGGTCTTACTACTTCAGTGGTCCTTCCCCACTCACTCATATTTCATGATGTTGGAAGAGGCATTGTAGGGGTTTGTTGTAGGTGTTGTCTATCCCATTAGTTTTTGTTTAATTTATTCTACTGGCTTTTTCTTTGGGGGTAATTCAGGGAGATTTAAAATCTGCACTGCAAGCCTCACCTTCTTCCCAGAGTGCTCCAGAAACCACATCTCCCTCTTTTTTTAACTTCTTTTTTTTCTTCTGTGGCATATCCTCCAATAAATTGCCGAGAAGGAGCTTAGGGGAAGTTTGGTTTGGTTTTGGTTTTGTGTTTTTAAGTTTGAATTCCTTAAATATCCTTATTTTATCCATGCATTTAGATGACAGTTTGCCTAAGGAGAGAATTCTGGTTAAAAGTCCATTTCCTTCAAGATGTTGAAAGCATGTCTTCATTTCCTCTTAGCCCCCCAACATTGTTGTTAAGTCCGTTGTCGTTAAGGTCTTCCATCCATCATAGGTCACCTGTCTCGCTATTACTGAGGGTCTTGCTGTTCTCTGAGAATTTTAAGGATTTCTATTTATCTCTGGTGTTCTGAAATTTCACTGTGTTATCTCAGCATAATATTTTCTTCTTTCATCGTACTGGGGACTTGATAGGTCCTCCATTTCATTCTGGGAAATGTCCTCATATTATTTCCTTCAAATTTTTCTCCTTTCAATAATCTCTCTTATTTCTTCCTCAGATACCTAGTCAGGTGGTATCTCTTCTAGATTCATCTTCTAATTCTGATTTTTCCCTTATTTTTCATAACTCTTGTGTTTTTCCTGTTCTATAAAACATTACCTTATCTTCTAATATTTCTTTTGATTTTTTAAAGAAATTATTTTTTATTAAAGTATAGTTGATATTCTTTTGATATTTTTGTTGTCCTCCCATCATATATTTAATTTCTAAGAACTATTTTTCATTCCTATGTCCTTTTTCTTATAGCATACCATTTTAGCTTAATGGGTATATTAAAATTAAATACAAAATGGAGATGGGACTTGAGTATTCCCTGACTGGATAAAACCATTTAAGCCACTAAAGTGGCAAAGTAAGCAAAACTAAATCTAGCTAATTTCACGAACTTAAGTGAAACTTAGGTTACTTCTTGTAAATGCCTCTGATAGTCATAAAAGAAACTTAAGTCATCTTCCTAAAATTGGGGTGGGATTATCACTTTTAACCAATTCTCTGCTGTCTAGAGATACCCATTGTAATAACCAATCATTAAAAACATTAAACAATGTCCTCTTTTTCACTTTATAAGTCATCCCGTGACAGCATCCCCCTGAGCTTCATATCAGGTTTTTTTTGTTTGTTATTTTTTTGTGTGTTTTTTTGCGGTACACGGGCCTCTCGCTGCTGTTGCGGAGCACAGGCTCCGGATGTGCAGGCTCAGTGGCCATGGCTCACAGGCCTAGCCACTCCGCGGCATGTGGGACCTTCCCAGACCGGGGCACGAACCCGTGTCCCCTGCATCGGCAGGTGGACTCTCAACCACTGTGACACCAGGGAAGCCCTCAATTTTTAATCTGAAAGCTCCGAGTTCATGAACTGTTCTTATATGCACAATAAGCTCTTTAAATACTATTCATTGTTTTGGTGGCTTGAATTTTGCTATCTCTGGATCTTTGATAAATGTAAGTATATTTCTTTTCTTGCCAAGGATATTAATTGAGTATTTTTGAAGTCTTCTCTGGTAGCTTTGGGTTGTTTTTATTTTCTTTTTTTTAAAACTTTTTATTTTATATTGGAGTATAGCCGATTAACAATGTTGTGATAGTTTCAGGTGCGCAGCAAAGGGACTCAGCCATACATATACATGTATCCGTTCTCCCCCAAACTCCCCTCTCATCCAGGCTGCAACATAACATTGAGTAGAGTTCCTGGTGCTATACAGTAGGTCCTTGTTGGTTATCCATTTTAAATATAGCCATGTGTACATGTTGATCCCAAACTCCCTAACTATCCCTTCCCCCGGTAACCATAAATTCATTCTCTAAGTCTGTGAGTCTGTTTCTGTTTTGTAAATAATTTCATTTGTATCATTTCTTTTTTGATTCTACTTATAAGGGATATCATACAATATTTCTCTTTTTTGTCTGACTTCCCTCAGTATGATAATCTCTAGGTCCATCCATGTTGCTGCAAATGGCATTATTTCATTCTTTTTTATGGCTGAGTAATATTCCACTGTATATATGTACCACATCTTCTTTATCCATTCCTCTGTCAATGGACATTTAAGTTGCTTTGAAATTTTGTTTCTACCATGTTTTTAATATTTGTCTGTCTTGGTGTCATTGGTATGAGGTGCTTTATTTCAATGTCTTTAGGCCTTTGATATTTGTTCTTGTTTAAGCATGAGGTACTAGGAAGGTCACTGGAAGGTTTGTCGATTGCTGAGCCACACAGTGGCATGTGGATGTGTAATAACACCCTCCTATGGTCCCAATATTCAAGAGCTGTTTCATGACTCAGGAAATTTCTCTACAGAGAAATCCTTTGCTCTCCCGCTAGGGAACTAAGACTGCCAGGCTTCTCAGAGGCAAGTAGGAAAGGAGGGTGGGAATCTCACCGTATACATGTATACTTCCACTTAATCTCCCTGCTTTCAGCATGACAACATCTACTTGTGAACATCACTGCTTTATGCTGAATTCAGAGTCCCTCTGGTTTCAGTCTTCCAGTCTTACGACAGAACAGGAGAGGTGAAGTAGTGCCCTAACTGCTTCTTAAACAAACACCCATCCACCTCCTGAAATTCTTTGTTCCTCCCTTTTCTCAGTCCTTTCGTCTAGACTTGTGTGGCTTGGCTTGCTTTTTGTCTTCCCCCATTGTCCACATTTAGCTTGCAGCTTTCTCTAACCAGTTCCTTCTTTTTTTTTTTTTCCCCTCCCCTTTGCGGTACACGGGCCTCTCACTACTGTGGCCTCTCCCATTGCGGAGCACAGGCTCCGGACGCAGGCCCACCGGCCATCACTCATGGGCCCAGCCACTCGGTGGCATGTGGGATCCTCCCAGACCGGGGCATGAACCTGTGTCCCCTGCATCAGCAGGCGGACTCCCAACCACTGTGCCACCAGGGAAGCCCACCAGTTCCTTCTTAATGTTCTGCTTTCTGGCTTGTAAATATTTGTTGGAATTTCTTACCTGCTTCATCTTTTTACCAGTACTCTTTGATTTTGTAGAGTTGGGGCTTTTTACTTCTTTTCTGTCTTTTTAATTAGACATTGGGAAACATTGGAAGGAGATATGCATTTAATCTGTCATGTGTACAACTACCCTCCATGGTAGCTTTCATTATTTCCATGAGATAGATAAAATGATAAAGGTAAAATAACTTGCTTAAAGTGGTATAAGTAATAACCTGTACTATAGGGATTGAACCCAGATTTGAAGGTCTTGTTCTCTGTACTAACTGCTTCACAAGAAATAGTTCAAATTGATAACTTCAAACAAGACATCAAGTCAAACAATACTAACATTTATTGAGTGCTTCTGCAGACCCTGTGCTGAGTGCTTCCCATGCATTATCTAGTTTCATCCTCACAAGAACCCTATGAGAGAGGTCGACTTCTATCCTCAGTTTACAGATGAGAAAACTGAGCTGTAGAATGGTCACACAGAAGTAAGAGAAAATCCTAAATAAATTGTATCAGGACCCTAGACCAGAGGTGTGCAAACATTTCTTGTAAAAGGATAGTAAATATTTTAAGTTTTGTTTGCTGTATGGTTTCTGTTGCAATTATTCAACTTTGCCATTGTAGCAAGAAAACAGCCATAGGAAAATGTGTAAAGAATGAACATGGTTGTGTTCCAGTAAAACTGTTTACAAAAAAAAGATGGTGGCCTGAATTTAGCCTGTGGGCTGTAGTTTGTGCATCCTTGCCTTAGATAATTTTTAAAAAGTAGAAATAATGAACACCTGGTGATGAAGCTAAGTTCTGTTCCAGCCAGAAAGATTATTACACTCTTGCTATTAGGCAGAGAGTCAAAAAATGCATGGGCATTTCAGAGCCTCAAATGAGATTGTCAGATTTTAGAACTTGACTAAAAGGAGGAGGAAGTTGTCAGAGGTAAGGGCCAATACTAGTAGCAACAGTGCTTGAAGAAGAGATGGAGGATTCACCACAACTTGGGCAGGTTCTTCCTGTGCTCACTGCTCTGTTCCTTTGGGGGTCCATAGCTCCCCATATGGGTCAGATGCTTGCTTTCAAAGAATTAATAATGAAAATGGACTAATGGCACCAAAATCAGCAGTTGTCATTTGGACAAGAGGAAGCTCCACTTGAGTGCCTTTCAGTCCTCTAACACCTTAAAAACAAACACACAAAAAACTTTATCAGGAAAAATTAAAAGCAACCTCAAAGTTAATCAAAAGGAGTAATCCAGTAAAGTCATCAACAATTAACCTTTAGGCTACAGCCACGTGGTTTTGGTAACAAGAAACAGATGGTATCATCAGTTCCAAATGAATAATACCAGACATTATTGCTCATATTTTTCATTTGGAATCAAGATCAGAGGAAGGGTTTACTTATTGCCACCATATAACCCAGGGCTTAAGAAATGTTCTGGTTCGGGGACAGAACAACTTTGCTTTGCCGACAGTATAACTTGGATAGACTTAATGAAATGTTTCAGTTTTTCAAAAGAACTGGGGTCACAGTTTGTATTGTATAGGAAGCCAGCAAGATAGCAATCACTTAAGGTTTTATTCCTACTAGAGTATGGACTTGTCAGCTGTAACCAGGATCTGAGGCTCAGGATAGAAGCTATAATCACTTTTTATCTTCTTTGCCACAGGGAATAAGAACGAAATTTCTAAAGGGTGATTTTTAAAGTGGAAAATGTACTTTATATTCAGTTGGAAGAAAGAAACTGGTAGCTAGATAAAGAATAGCAAAGGAGGGTTACTTTTCTTTCTTCATTGTGAAACATATTCCTTACGCTCTGTAACACAAAACACTTTCAGCATGATTATGGACTAAGAGTCTAAGATGGGAAGGGATCGTGCTGTATCCAGGCTTTGAAAAATAGTCAAGTGTAGTCATTATGTTTAAATCAACAAATCAGATTAGAACCCAAGCCACAAAACTATGTTACAAGTCAGACCTCCCTTTACATTCCCTCCTTGAGCCACTCTCTCTACACATCAAAACTTCCACCAGTGTTTCTGCAGTCGATTAGTTCCTGGACTGCCTGCCTCTGAGAAGAGAAAGATGGCAAGTAAGGACTATTTTCTCAATACAAACTGAAATTTACCCATGGCCTTCACATGTTTGAAAACTAGCTCTGTAAGCAATTTTAGAAGCTCTTCTTGCCCCTCTAAGTTAGAAAAGGGATGTAAATTTGCCCTGCAACATTTGTCTTAGCCAAAATTTTTCAGCAGTTTTTAATACCTAGAATTAGACTAAGAAATAAAGTTTTAGGGCTCTACCATCTAGACTTGGAAGCATTTTTATTCACTGGCCTGCTAGCCAAACTATGCTCAGGGGCAAATGTAGCATTTGGTTCTTTTTAGTTCTAAAATAGAACTCAGTTATTTTGAAAATAATGTTAAGTTTGGTCTGATGAATTTATTACTTCAACTGGGATTCTCCTCTCTGGCTATGATTTTCAGACATTCTTGATTTAGTGACTCATTTTTTCAGCCAGTAACTTCCCCTTTCTCTCTTCAGCCTGCCATTACTATACCAAGAAAAGAAAATAGTTTGAAATTTCAATAATGTGAGAAAGAAATGAAAAACAGAAAGGAACTTATTTCCTCAGTTTTGATCTCAGAAAGGAGACTACACTTAGATATGGTATTTGGTTTGGGCTAATATAGGAAATAATTGACTATTAGCACATGACTCTGTAATCAGTGACAGGATGCCCAACTGATTAGACTCAGTTATAAACATTTCGGGAAAACTTAGTTTGGTGGATCTCAAAGTATCCCTAAAACCAGTATGATGTATAAACTCCCAAGGACAGGGTATCTCAGAGGAATCAGAATGATCTGAGGTTCTAATGTAAAAGATAAATTTCTGAGCTTCACTCCAAATTTTTTTAAGTAAAATCATTGAGATGGTATCAATAGATTCAGACAAATCATTGACAAAATACAACATGCACTCATAATAAATTTCTCATTAAACTAGGAAAAGAGGGAAACCTCAACTTGATAAAGAAAATCTACAAAAATCTACAGAGAGGACCTTCAAGATGGCAGAGGAGTAAGATGTGGAGATCACCTTCCTCCCCACAAATACGTCAGAAATACATCTACACGTGGAACAACTCCTATAGAACGCCTACTGAACGCTGGCAGAAGACCTCAGACCTTCCAAAAGGCAAGAAACTCCCCACGTACCTGGGTAGGGCAAAAGAAAAAAGAATAAACAGAGACAAAATGATAGGGACGGGACCTGCACCACTGGGAGGGAGCTGTGAAGGAGGAAAGGTTTCCACACACTAGGAAGCCCCTTCGCGGGTGGAGACTGCGGGTGGCGGAGGGGAAAGCTTCGGGGCCGCGGAGGAGAGCACAGCAACAGGGGTGCTGGGGGCAAGGCGGCGTGATTCCCGCACAGAGGATCGGTGCCGACTGGCACTCACCAGCCCAAGAGGCTTGTCTGCTCAACCGCCGGGGCGGGCGGGGGCTGGGAGCTGAGGCTCGGGCTTTGGTCGGAGCAGCGCAGGGAGAGGACTGGGGTTGGTGGCGTGAACACAGCTTGGAGGGGTTACTGCACCATGGCTAGCCGGAGGGAGTCCAGGCAAAACTCTGCAACTGCCTAAGAGTCGAGAGACCATTGTTTCAGGGTGCGCGAGGAGAGGAGATTCAGAGCACCACCTAAACGAACTCCAGAGACGGGCGCGAGGTGCGGCTATCAGCACGGACCCCAGAGATGGGCATGAGATGCTAGGGCTGCTGCTGCAGCCACCAAGAAGCCTGTGTGCGAGCACAGGTCATTATCCACACCTCCCCTCCCGGGAGCCTGTGCAGCCTGCCACTGCCAGGGTCCTGTGATCCAGGGACAAAGTCCCTGGGAGAACACGTGGTGCGCCTCAGGCTGGTGCAATGTCACTCTGGCCTCTGCTGCTGCAGCCTCGCCCCGCATCCGTACCCCTCCCTCCCCCCAGGCCTGAGTGAGCCAGAGCCCCCGAATCAGCTGCTCCTTTAACCCCATCCTATCTGGACGGGAACAGACACCCTCAGGCCACCTACATGCATAGGCAGGGACAAATCCAAAGCTGAAAGCCAGGAGCTGTGTGAACAAAGAAGAGAAAGGGAAATCTCTCCCTGAAGCCTCAGGAGCAGCGGGTTAAATCTCCACAATCAACTTGATGTACCCTGCATCTGTGGAATACCTGAATAGACAAAGAATCATCCCAAAATTGCGGTGGTGGACGTTGGGAGCAACTGTAAACTTGAGTTTGCTGTATACTACTATCTAGTTTCTGATTTATAGGTTTATCTTAGTTTAGTTTTTAGCACTTGTTATCATTGGTGGATTTTTTTTATTGGTTTGATTGCTCTCTTCTTATTTTTACTCTTTTATATTTTTTAATATATTTAAAAAATTTTTACTTTAATAACTTTATTTTATTTTATTTATTTTTCCTCCCTTTCCTTCTGAGCTATGTGGCTGACAGTGTCTTGGTGCTCTGGCCTAGTGTCAGACCTGAGCCTCTGAGGTGAGAGAGCCGAGCCGAGTTTAGGACATTGGACCACCAGAGACCTCCTGGCCCCATGAAATATCAATTAGTGAGAGCTCTCCCAGAGATCTCTGCCTCAATGCTAAGACCCAATTCATTCTATAACAAGCAAGCTCCAGTATTGGACACCCCATGCCCAACAACTTAGCAAGACAGGAACACAACCAAACCCATTAGCAGAGAGGCTTCCTGAAATCATAATAAGTTCACAGACACCCCAAAACACACCACAGGACACAGTCCTGCCCACGAGAGAGACAAGATTCAGCCTCATGCACCAGAACACAGGCACCAGCCCCTTCCACCAAGAAGCCTACACAACCCACTGAACCAACCTTACCCACTGGGGGCAGACACCAAAAACAATGGGAACTATGAACCTGCAGCCTACAAAAAGGAGACACCAAACACATTAAGTTAAGCAATATGAGACGACAGAGAAATATGCAGCAGATGAAGGAGCAAGATAAAAATCCACCACACCAAACAAATCAAGAGGAAATAGGCAGTCTACCTGAAAAAGAATTCAGAGTAATAATAGTAAAGATGATCCAAAATCTTGGAAATAGAATGGAGAAAATACAAGAAACTTTTAACAAAGACCTAGAAGAACTAAAGAGCAAACAAACAATGATGAACAACACAATAAATGAAATTAAAATTCTCTAGAAGGGATCAATAGCAGAATAACTGAGGCAGAAGAACAAAGTGACCTGGAAGATAAAATAGTGGAAATAACTACTGCAGAGCAGAATAAAGAAAAAAAAAATGAACACTATTGAGGACAGTCTTAGAGACCTCTGGAAAATCATTAAATGCACCAACATTCAAATTATAGGGGTCCCAGGAGAAGAAGAGAAAAAGAAAGGAATTGAGAAAATATTTGAAAAGATTATAGTTGAAAACTTCCCTAATATGGGAAAGGAAATAGTCAGTCAAGTCCAGCAAGCACAGAAAGTCCCATACAGGATAAATCCAAGGAGAAACATGTCAAGACACATATTAATCAAACTATCAATATTTAAATACAAAGAAAAAAATTAAAATCAGCAAGGGAAAAACAACAAATAACATTCAAGGGAATCCCCATAAGATTAACAGCTGATCTTTCAGCAGAAGCTCTGCAAGGGAGTGGCAGGAGATATTTAAAGTGATGAAAGGGAAAAACCTACAACCAAGATTACTCTACCCAGCAAGAATCTCATTCACATTCGAGGGAGAAATTAAAACCTTTAGAGACACGCAAAAGTTAAGAGAATTCAGCACCACAAAACCAGCTTTACAACAAATACCAAAGGAACTTCTCTAGGCACAAAACACAAGAGAAGGAAAAGACCTACAATAACAAACCCAAAACAATTAAGAAAATGGTAATAGGAACATACATATCGATAATTACATTAAATCTAAATGGATTAAATGCTCCAACCAAAAGACATAGACTGGCTGAATGGATACAAAAACAAGACCCATATACATGCTGTCTACAAGAGACCCACTTCAGACCTAGGGGCACATAGAGACTGAAAGTGACAGGATGGGAAAAGATATTCCATTCAAGTGGAAATCAAAAGAAAGCTGGAATAGCAATTCTTATATCAGATAAAATAGACTTTACAATAAAGACTATTACAGGAGACAAAGAAGGACACTACATATTGATCAAGGGATCAATCCAAGAAGAAAATATAACAATTGTAAATATTTGTGCACCCAACATAGGAACACTTCAATATATAAGGCAAATGCTAACAGCCAAAAAAGGGGAAATTGACAGTAACACAATCATAGTAGGGGATTTTAACACCCCCCTTTCACCAATGGACTGATCATCCAACATGAAAATAAATAAGGAAATACAAGCTTTAAATGATACATTAAACAAGATGGACCTAACTGATATTTTTAGGACATTCCATCCAAAGACAACAGAATACAGTTTCTTCTCAAGTGCTCATGGAACATTCCCCAGGATAGATCATATCTTAGGTTAGAAGTCAAGCCTTGGTAAATTTAAGAAAATTGAAATCATATCAAGTATCTTTTCTGACCACAACACTATGAGACTAGATATCAATTACAGGAAAAAATATGTAAAAAATACAAACACATGGAGGCTAAACAATACACTACTAAATAACCAAGAGATCACTGAAGAAATCAAAGAGGATATCAAAAAATACCTAGTAACAAATGAAAATGAAAACACGACAACCCAAAACCTCTGGGATGCGGCAAAAGCAGTTCTAAGGGGGAAGTTTATAGTAATATAATCCTACCTCAAGAAACAAGAAAAATCTCAAACAACTTAACCTTACACCTAATTCAATTAGAGTAAGAAGAACAAAAAAACCACAAAGTTAGCAGAAGGGAAGAAATCATAAAGAACAGATCAGAAATAAATGAAAAAGAAATGAAGGAAACGAGCAAATATCAATAAAAGTGAAAGTTGGTTCTTTGAGGAGATAAACAAAATTGATAAACCTTAGCCAGAGACATCAGGAGAAAAAGGGAGAACACTCTAATCAATAGAATTAGAAATGAAAAAGGGTAAGTAACTACTGACACTACAGAAATACAGAGGATCATGAGAGATTACTACAAACAACTATATGCCAATAAAATGGAGAACCTGGAAGAAATGGACAAATTCTTAGAAAAGCACAACCTTCTGAGACTGAACCAGGAAGAAATAGAAAATATAAACAGACCAACCACAAGCACTGGAATTGAGACTGTGAAGAAAAATCTTCCAACAAACAAGAGCTCAGGCCCAGATGGCTTCACAGGCAAATTCTGTCAAACATTTAGAGAAGAGCTAACACCTATCCTTCTCAAAATCTTCCAAAATATAGCAGAGGGAGGAACCCTCCCAAACTCATTCTTCGAGGCCACCATCACCCTGGTGCCAAACCCAGACAAAGATGTCACAAAAAAAGAAAACTACAGGCCAATATCACTGATGAACATAGATGCAAAAATCCTCAATAAAATTCTCACAAAGGGAATGCAGCAGCACATTAAAAGGGTCATATACAATGATTAAGTGGGCTTTATCCCAGGAATGCAATGATTCTTCAATATACGCAAATGAATCAATGTGATACACTGTATTAACAAATTGAAAGATAAAAACCGGATCAAAAACAGGATCATCTCAGTAGATGCAGAAAAAGCTTTAGGCAAGATTCAACTCCCATTTATGATAAAACCCCTCCAGAATGTAGGCATAGAGGGAACTTAGCTCAACATAATAAGGCCATATATGACAAACCCACAGCCAACATTGTTCTCAATGGTGAAAAACTGAAAGCCTTTCCACTAAGATCAGGAGCAAGACAAGGTTGCCCACTCTCACCACTATTATTCACCATAATTTTGGAAGTTTTATCCACAGCAATCAGAGAAGAAAAAGAAAAGGAATCCAAATCAGAAAAGAAGAAGTAAAACTGTCCCTTTTGGCAGATGACATGATACTATACATACAGAACCCTAAGGATGCTACCAGAAAACTACTAGAGCTAATCAATGAATTTTGTAAAGTAGCAGGATACAAAATTAATGCACAATGATGTATTACATTAATGATGAAAAATCTGAAAGAGAAATTAAGGAAACACTCCAATTTACCATTGCAACAAAAAGAGTAAAATACCTAGGACTAAACCTACCTAAGGAGACAAAAGACCTCTATGCAGATAACTATAAGACACTGATGAAACAAAATAAAGATGATACAAACAGATGGAGAGATATACCATGTTCTTGGATTGGAAGAACCAACACTGTGAAAATGACTCTCGTACCGAAAGCAATCTACAGATTCAATGCAATTCCTATCAAACTACTGCTTGCATTTTTCACAGAACTAGAACAAAAAATTTCAGAAGTTGTATGGAAACACAAAAGACCTCGAATAGCCAAAGTAATCTTGAAAAGAAAAGCAGAGCTGGGGGAATCAGGCTCTAAGACTTAGGCTATACTACAAAGCTACAGTAATCAAGACAGTATGGTACTGGTACAAAAACATAAATACAGATCACTGGAACAGGATAGAAAGCCCAGAGATAAACCCATGCACATATGGTCACCATATTTTTGATAAAGGAGGCAAGAATATACAATAGAGAAAAGACAGCCTCTTCTTAAGTGGTCCTTGGAAAACTGGACTGCTACATGTAAAAGAATGAAATTAGTACACAACCTGACACCATACACAAAAGTAAACTCAAAATAGATTAAAGACCTAAATGTAAGGCCAGACACTATAAAACTCTTTGAGGAAAACATAGGCAGGACATTCTATGACATAAATCACAGCAAGATCCTTTTTGACCCACCTCCTACAGAAATGGAAATAAAAACAGAAAGAAGCAAGTGGGACCTAATGAAACTTAAAACCTTTTGCACAGCAAAGGAAACCAGAAACAAGATGAAAAGACAGCCCTCAGAATGGGAGAATATATTTGCAAATGAAGCCACTGACAATGGATTAATCTCCAAAATTTACAGGCCACTCATGCAGCTCAATATCAAATAAGCAAACAAACCAATCGGGAAATGGTAAGAAGACCTAAATAGACATTTCTCCAAAGAAGATATACAGATTGCTAACAAACACATGAAAGAATGCTCAACATCACTAATCATTAGAGAAATGCAAACCAAAACTACAATGAAATATCACCTCACACCGGTCAGAATGTCCATCATCAAAAAATCTACAAACAATAAATGCTGGAGAGGGTGTGGAGAAAAGGGAACCCTCTTGCCCTGCTGGTGGGAATGTGAATTGGTACAGCCACTATGGAGAACAGTATGGAGGTTCCTTAGGAAACTAAAAACAGAACTACCATATGACCCAGCAATCCCACTACTGGGCATATACCCTGAGAAAATCATAATTCAAAAAGAGTCATGTACCACAATGTTCATTGCAGTACTCTTTACAATAGCCAAGACATGGAAGCAACCTAAGTGTCCATTGACAGATGAATGGATAAAGAAGATGTGGCTCATATATACAATGGAATATTACTTAGCCATAAAAAGAAAATAAATTGAGTTATTTGTAGTGAGATGGATGGCCCTAGAGTCTGTCATACAGAGTGAAGTAAGTCAGAAAGAGAAAGACAAATACTGTATGCTAACACATATATATGGAATCTAAAAGAAATAAAAAGGTTCTGAAGAACCTAGGGGTAGGACAGGAATAAAGATGCAGACTTAGAGAATGGACTTGAGGACACAGGGAGGGGGAAGGGTGAGCTGGGACGAAGTGAGAGAGTGTCATTTACATATATATACATTACCAAATGTAAAATAGATAGCTAGTGGGACACAGCCGCATAGCATAGGGAGATCAGCTTGATGCTTTGTGACCACCTAGAGTGGTGGGATAAGGGAGGGTGGGAGGGAGACGCAAGATGGAGGAGATATGGGGATATATATGTATACGTATAGTTGATTCACTTTGTTATACAACAGAAACTAACAACAATGCAAAGCAATTATAGTCCAATGAAGAAGATAAAAATACATAATTAAATTAATTAATTAATAAAAGAGACTGAAGCAGAAAAAAAATCTACCACTAACATCATATTTAATGCTGTGATCCTTGCAGTTTTCCCACTGAGATCAGGAACAAGGCAAGGATGTTACCATTCACAACTACTTTTCAACTACACACTTAAAGTCCAAACTAATGCAATAAGAAAAATAATTAATAGGTATTCCTAGATTGGTAAGGAAGAAATAAGACTGTTCACAGATGACATGATTTTCTATGTTGAAAATTGAAAAGAATTGCCAAAAACTTTCTGGAACTAATAAGCAGTTATAGCAAAGTTGCAGGAAACAAGGTTAATATACCAAAGTAAATTGCTTTCCTATATCCCAGCAGTGAACAACTGGAATTTGAAATTAAAAACATAATACCATATACGTTAGCATCCCCCAAAAGTAAATACCTAGGAAGAAATCTAATAAAATATGTATAATGTCTGTAAGAAGAAAACTACAAAACTCTGATAAAAGAAATCAAAGAATAAAGGTAGAACGAGTCAATGTTTATGGATAGGAAAACTCAATATTGTGAAGATATCAGTTCTTCCTACCTTGATCTATGGATTCAATGCAATTCTTTTTTTTTTTTTTTTTTTTTTTTTGGCTGCTTTGGGTCTTCGTTGCTTCGCATGGGCTTTCTCTAGTTGCGGCAAGCGGGAGCTACCCTTCATTGTGGTATGTGGGCTTCTCTTGTTGCAGAGCACGTGCTCTAGGTTCATGGGCTTCAGTAATTGTGGCACATGGGCTCAGTAGCTGTGGCACATGGGCTTAATTGCTCCGTGGCATCTTCCTGGACCAGAGCTCGAATGCATGTCCCCTGCATTGACAGGAGGATTCTTAACCACGGAGCCACCAGGGAAGTCCCTCAATGCAATTCTAATCAAATCCCAGCAAGTTATTTTGTGGATATTGACAAACTGACCCTAAAGTTTATATAGAATGGTAAAAGACCCAGCATAGCCAACACAGTATTAAAGGAGAAGAACAAAGTTGGAGGACTAACATTACCTGGCTTCAAGAATTCCTATAAGATACAGTGATTGAGAAAGTGTGCTATTGGTGAAAGAATGGACAGATAGATCAATTGAACATAATATAAAGCCCAGAAATAGCCCCCACACAAATACAGGCAACTGGTCTTTTACAAAAGAGCAAAGGTAATATAATGGAGAAAAGATAGTCTTTTCAACAAATTGTACTGGAACAACTGGACCATCCACATGCAAAAAAAAAAAAAAGAATCTAGACAAATCCTTACATCCCTCACAAAATTAACTCAAAATGGTTCATATATCTAAATGTAAAATGCAAATCTATAAAAATCCTAGAGATAACATAGGAGAAAATCTAGACCTTGAGTTTTAGGTATAACACCAAAAGATGATCCATAAAATAAGAATTGATAAATTGGACGTCATTGAAATTAAAATTTTTTCTGCTCTATGAAAGACACTGTGAAGAGAATGAAAAGATAAACCAAAGACTGGGAGAATATATGCAAAAGACATGTCTGATAAGCAACTGTTATCCAAAATATACAAAGTATCCTTAAAACTCAACAATAAAAGCCATCAACCTGATTTTAAAATAGGCCAAAAACTTTAATAGATACCTCACCAAAGAAGGTATACAGATGACAAATAAGCATGTGAAAAGATATTCAACATCATATGTCACTAGGGAAATGCAAATTAAAGCAATGAGATACCATTTCATACCTGTTAAAATGGCCAAAATCCAGAACCACTGACAACACCTAAAGCTGAAGAGGACAGAGAACAGTAGGAATTTTCATGCACTGCTGGAGGGAATGCAAAATAGAGCGGCCACTTTGGAATACAGTTTGGTGGTCTCTTACAGAAAACCAAATATACTCTTACCATGTGATTTGGCAATTACACTCCTTGGTATATACCCAAAGGAGTTGAAAACATGTCCACACAATATCCTGCACGCAGGTGTTCATAGCAGTTTTATAATTGCCAAAACTTTGAAGCAATCTAGATGTCCTTACAAAGTGAATGGACAAATAAACTATGGTGCATACAATGGAATATTATTTAGTGCTGCGAAAAAATAGCTATCAAGCCATGAAAAAAAGGAGGAACCTTAAAGGCATATTTTTGAATGAAATAAGCAAGTCTGAAAAGGCTATGTAATGTAGGATTCCAGCTATATGACATCCTGGAAAAGGCAAAACTATGGAGACAGGGAAAAGAGTAGTCTTTGCCAGGGGATAGTGAGGAGGGAGGGATAAATAGATGGAGCACAGACAATTTTTAGGGCAGTGAAAGTACTCTGTATGATCCTGTGATAGTGAATACATATCATTATACATTTGTCCAAACTCAGAGAATGTACAACACCAAGAATGAACCCTAGTGTAAACTATGGACATTAGCTAATAATGATGTGTCAATGTAGGTTCATCAAATGTGACAAAAGTACCACTCTGGTGGGGATGTTGATAATGAGGGAGGCTATGCATGTGCTGTGGCAGGGAGTTTATGGAAAATCTCTATACCTTCCACTCAATTTTGATGTGAACCTAAAACTCTAAAAAATTAAGTCTCTTTTTAAAACAATTAGGGAGCAAAGTCATTGGGATGGTAGTCAAAGAAAGACTATGGCAGGGGTCAGCAAACGTTTTCTGTAAAGGGCCAAGTATGGTCTTTATTGCACATTATTCTTTGTTTTTTGACAATTCCCTAAAAATGTAAAAACAATCGCCCACTGATTGCCTTAAAAATCAGTTGGCAGTTTGGATTAGGTCATAGCTTGCTGGTCTCTGAACTGTGTAATTAGAAACATTGGTCTTTCAGAAAACGTTCTGAATGCTAACTTTGCAAATAGATAAAATGTTTTTGAGTACCTCCTGGTTTAACAAATAATACATTAGAAATGTATATTCTAGTTAAAATGGTATTGTTAAGGGATGCATTGTCCACCTCCCTGAACACCCCCGACATAGCAATGCTAGACAAAATATTTTAAATATATATTTAAAGTATCTAGATGCTACATCACTATGACACTGAGCAAAAGGAGAGAGGAGTCTTACCCAAGAAGAGGAAAACAAAACTTCATGAAAGATGGCTGATAAACTCAGTAAACAGGTGAATTGTCATTCAAAGAAATACAATTACTAAGGCAATCTTCCAAAACAGATTTTCAAAACAAGTGTCTTTGAAATCCTAAAAGGGATATAGGAATAAGTAATATTTACAAAATAAGATAAAGGAATCATGAAATACAGACAGATGTGACTCAAGAATAGGGAAAACTAAAAAAAAAAAAAAAAAAAGAATAGGGAAAACTAAAAAGAACCAATTAGAGATTCTGGAATTGAAAATTATTGTCATGTTTTAATTAATAGGTGAACATAACTAAAGAGATAATATATTGGAAAACCTAGAACAAAACACTGAAATTTGGGGAAAAAAGTGAAAATAAATTAAAGACCCAGATCAGAAAATAGATTTGAGAAATTCTAACCTATGTTCCAAAAATAAGAAATATAGCCATGGGAAAGAGTCTAGATTTGAAGAAATGAGAGTGTATTCTGAGTTGACGAAAGACATAGATCCTCAAATAGATAGTGACCTAAGTGGTAAATATGAGAAATAAAAATTCAGTCCTATATACACTATAGTGATACCACCACCGTGTATGACACTTTCGCATGAAATAGGAAGCAGTACCTTCTGGCAGGTGCTGTCCATTAATTTCGTGATTTGGCTGAGTAGCTCGTGGCCTAGTTTTTGTCTTCACTTGATCCCTTGGCCACATTCCTCTGTGCAGGGCAAGAATTATAGAACTGTACATGGTATGACAGTAGGTGAAAAATAGAAGAATCTAATTAAAAGTTGTCTTATAGATTTCCTACAAAGTAGCAACACTTATGCTGACTGTAGCGTTTTTCTCCACATGTGTGTGATAATGCATGCTAGAAGGCAATAGAATAAACTCTTTAAATGCAGAGGAAAAAGGATTCACACCCTGAGGCACTATACAGCACTAAATTATCCTTCAAGAGTAAGGATGGGGCTTCCCTGGTGGTGCACTGGTTGAGAGTCCACCTGCCGATGCAGGGGACATGGGTTCGTGCCCCGGTCCGGAAGGATCCCACATACCGCGGAGCAGCTAGACCCATGAGCCATGGCCACTGAGCCTGCACATCCAGAGCCTGTGCTCCACAACAGGAGAGGCCACAACAATGAGAGGCCCGCGTACCGCGAAAAAAAAAAAAAGATTAAGGATGAAATAGTTTGGGACAAAATCTAATAGGATTTACCTCTTACAGATTCTTGCTGAGAGAACTACAAAAGGATGGATTCCAGCAAGAGAAAAAGTGAATCTAAGGAATGGAGTGGGATATAAGTAATAGTGGTGAGTACAAAATAGTAGTAAAATGTGTGCATTTAATTCTAATGTAACACACAGTGATTTTATTGAAAAAAGAATGTTAAATTTAGGTCAGCTGAATTTACTTCAATTGGATACTGCTCTCTGCCTATGGTTTCAACTATTTTCAATATAGTGACTCACTCATTTTCAACAATTAAGTGTCCATTTCTCCTGCTAACTGACTACCACTACACTAAGAAAAGGTAAACAGTTGTTATTTCAATAATACAAGGGAAAAAAACAAAGTATTTTTCTTTGTAACCCCTGAGTAAGCTCCCCTAGTGCTTATAAAAGTGCCTATCATGTAAAAGGTACTCAAAAATATTGATTGAATGAATAAATGTATTCTCCCTTATATTTTAAGAATAGTTTCCAGCACTTAGTAAGATTAGTTATTGGCACAGAGATTCATATCCTTGATTTGTTTTTCTCAAAAGACAGTGATAAAAATCACTGTGATTTAAAACATGTTACAAAGTCTACATTTTTAAGAACTAATGGCAAGCTTCAAAGAATAATTTTGGTGGAGATGGTTTTCTGGGTGTTCTATTTTAGGTTTTGAATAGATTAATCTTAGGTTAAAAAATAGTTGTTTTTTAAATTTAATTTATTTATTTTATACAGCAGGTTCTTATTATCTATTTTATACATGTTAGTATATGTATGTCAATCCCAATCTCCCAATTCATCCCACCACCAACACCCCATTTGAGCAACAAAGAAGACTGGTTCTTGGTTGGAAAGGAGATACGTGTTTTTAAAGTTCTTCATGAAGTATTCTTTCATGATATGTCACCCAGTTATTTTTATATGGAACAGGCAGACAAGCTTCTCACCGTCATCCCGGAAGCAATTTCTGTGTCCAGGCTGTGTTGCTGCCCTAGTATTCATTTAGGGCAATCTCAAAGATGGGCTGGCAGCTCCAACCTGGTGGTAAAATCATCACCTTGGCAGATTACTGGTCATTTCCTTACACTTTTGCTCCATACTCAGCTTGCCAGTCAGTAGTTGGGTACCTTTAAAGCACCAGCACTAATAGTCAAGGTTCCTCACCTAATTTTCTGATTACCTTAGAAAGAAATGGCTTTTGTCCATATTCTCATGGCCGCCAAGCTATGTGAGGCATTTATGTTAAAAGCCAGACTTTTCATGAAGCAGCTGGTTCAAGTACCAAAATATGCATGTTTTGGTATTTCTTGGTGAGTGAGCTATGAAAAAGTCCGGGTCTTGTATATGTTGTGTTGTTGTTTCATCTGGAGTTTTTGATTCTTAAAACTGGTGATGTGGCTACCTGCTGAGATTGAGCTGCCACAGAGAGCATGTATTTGGACTCAACTATTTAACCACTTAGGGCATCAGGATGAAAGCCACAGCTCATAATCCACATTGAAGTCCCTTCTGCTTTCATGCCTTCTGTCTTTCAGACTACTAACAACTAGTTAGCATCCATTGATTTTTGCAAAAATAAAACATAAACCTAATAAATATCTAATCAGTTTTTGCTCTCTTTTGCTACCTATTTAAAAGAAAATTTATAATTTAGATCAAGAGTTAAAGAAATATAAATACAATTCAACTGAGAGCATCCATTTGATATTAACACTTTCCCAGTCTTGGGTAGAAAAGTACCCTGATTTATTGGAATAAAAAGATTTCCAAAGACACATAGTGAGGAGTTTGGTGCTTTGGGGCTTCAGAAAAACTTGTTTAGAGAAAATTTTTTATGGAAATGCTTTTATTTACATTTTCAAACTCATTTCTTTGAAATTATTAGAGAGAGGGGACCATGTCCATTTTCCTTTAACTGTATTTTTCAATGTTTCAATAAAGCATATAGTATATATTTTTCACATATAATAAAATTAATGGTTATTTTGACAGTAAGACAGAAGGCTCACTGAGCATTTGAAAACAGCCATGATAAGTAGGGAAGTATATTATTCAGAATCCATGTAGTTGATAGAAACCAGAGTAATTTTAACAAGAAAATTTAATATAAAGAATGGTCATCCGGGAATTGGACATCTGATAAAGGGAACACTAATGTTTCACAGACCGTCCCTAGAACTGAGAAAATTAAGGGAAGAGATTAGAATTATCAAAAATTTAGAATCTTGGCTGAGGGACTCACAGAGCTTGGGCTCAGACTTCTGAGGAGAGGGTGTGGCTGAGCCAAGTTAGTGCCTCAGGAATGCCACAGAGATGCTGCACAGGACTGGGAACCAGACTTTTAAGGAGGAGATACCAACTGGCTTCTGCAGATGGGGCTAGTGAGAAGCCACAGTGATGTTGGTTCTGCCAGTGTTGGAAAAAATGCAACTGGAATCAGCTGCACTTACTGGAATAACCAACCACTGCCAGGTGTATCTTTGTTGGATGGTGATGAACGTAACAGGAATCAAAACAGGAAGAGGAAATAACCTAGAAGGACAGTATCCTTTTTCTCTTCTGTTGTCTACTCTCTCTCTAGTGCCCCCTATTGTCAGAGCCTAATGGCGATCCCGCTAGCCAAAGAGAAATAGTTTGCAGAGTCCCAGCCCCGGAATCGCAAAAAGTGAAGCTAAGAAACGATAGTTTAATAATGAGCACAGGAGAAGCTAAGAAACGATAGTTTAATAATGAGCACAGGAGAAAATAAAATAAAACTGACTTGTCTTGCTTGCCATCTCTATGATTATTTCATGAAAAATAAGTTTAATACTTTTAGCCTTCATATTTTAGGTAAAAATAATCATTTTTGAGAAAGTATTTTTCTTGCTCAATTAACTTAATGGAGTCTGCAAAGAAATTAGTTGGATAAAGATGGTTGGCTCAACATATGCATGTGCTTTCCCACATTTCTTAAAATAGCTGAAGAGGTATTTTTAAAAATAATCTTAATTATATTAAAAATAATAATAATAATTCACGACAGAAAGAAAGCAGAGGGGGGAAAAAGAAAGCTGATGAATTTGAAAAGGCACATCAACAAAGAAAGCAGGATAATGTCACTGCAGATGTGGGAGTGGTTCCCAGGGAGCTGCAACCCAAAAATCAATGAATATGAGAAGCAGGTAAGGTTTCTGGGACATTGGGATGAGTAATAGGGTAATTTCTTTATGAAGAGGAAAACCAGTCAGTCCCCGCCTTTTATCTCCAAAGGTGCTGAGCAGTGGGCAAAAGGAGTTTGCTGTCAAGATAAAGTGATGTGTGTAGGCTGTGAGGCCAGTGAGGGAGTCCCTTGCATGGCTAGTGACCCCTGGAAGGGGCATAGTGTCAGAGAGTAGAAGACCAGCTACAAACTCACCTACAAAACATGCCCTGCCCTCTTCCCACAAACACCTGAGGTAACTATCTAAGAAAGGAACAGGTCAAACAGTGACTCTGGAATACAAAGATGAACAGACAGTCAAGAATTGCATGAGGAAATCTGTCACTATGGAAGTCACCAAATTCACCAAATAGATGACTTTAGACCTGAAACTTTAATTATTAGAATAAACAAAAGTTAAACTATAATCGTTATTGAAGAGATGATATAACATCTATTTTTTAATTTGAAACATTTACTATAGATATTCCAAAATATGAACAAAGTATAAGCATATGTATATCGACTCATCCATTCCAGGAAGAATTGTAAAAAGACTTTGGGTTACAAGCAGATACACCTGCATTTGAACTCTGACTGCCCATTAATATATGTGTGATATTAAAATCTTGAAAATGACAGTCTGTTATAACATCTACTTGTAAAAAGCCATTATCAGAAGAAAAATGATTATCTTGGTAATTATAAATCATTGTTAATTTTAAAATAATCTTAATTGTTTTGTAAAACAGTAATTCATGACAGAAAGCAGGTGGGGGAAAAAGGAAGCAGATGAATTTAATTCATACAGAACAACACGGAATCAACAGTATTTATACCAATATAAATATCTTGGTAGAAATTTTAAGATCTCATTAGTTAGCTTAAAGGCAGAATAGACACAGCTAAAGAATGAATTAATATTGGGGTGCTTGTATCATTACATAAGTTAGAGTTTTCTTTTTTTCCAGATATATGCCCAGGAGTGGGATTACAGGATCATATAGTAACTCTAGTTTTTTTTCCCCTCCATTTAAGAAACCTCCATAACTGTTCTCCATGGTGGCTGTAGCAATTTACATTCCCATCAACAGTATAGGAGGGTTCTCTTTTCTCCACACCCTCTCCAGCATTTATTATTTGTAGACTTTTTGATCATAACCATTCTGACTAGTGCGAGGTGATACCTTATTGTGGTTTTGATTTACATTTCTCTAATAATGAGTGCTGTTGAGCATCTTTTCATGTGGCTGTTGGCCATCTGTATATCTTCTTTGGAGAAATGTCTATTCAGGTCTTCTGCCCATTTTTTGACTGAGTTGTTTTTTTGATATTGAGTTGTAAGAGCTCTTTGTATATTTTGGATACTGACCCCTTGTTGGTTGCATCTTTTGCAAATATTTTCTTCCATTCCATAGGTTATTTTTTCGTTTTTCTGATGGTTTCCTTTGCTGTGCAAAAGCTTTTAAGTTTGATTAGGTCCTATTTGTTTATTTTTGATTTTATTTCTTTTACCATGGGAGATAGATCTAAGAAGATATTGCTATGATTTATGTCCAAGAATGTTTTGCCTATGTTCACTTCTAGGAGTTTTATGGTGTCATGTCTTATATTTAGATATTTAAATCATTTTGAGTTTATTTTTGTATATAGTGTGAGGAAGTGTTCCAGTTTCATTGATTTACGTGTAGCTGTTGAGCTTTCCCAACACCACTTGTTGAAGGGGCTGTCTTTTCTCCATTGTATAGTCTTGCCTCCTTTGACATAGATTAATTGAATGTAGGTATGTGGGTTTATTTCTGGTCCCTCTATTCTGTTCCATTGATCTATATGTCTGCTTTTGTGCCAGCACGATGCTGTATTGATTCTTGTAGCTTTGTAGTATTGTCTGAAGTCTGCGAGGGTCATGCCTCCAGCTTTGTTCTTTTCCCTCAGGATTGCTTTGCCAATTCTTGGTCTTTGGTGGTTGCATATAAATGCTAAGATAATTTGTTCTAGTTCTGTGAAAAATGTCATGGGTAATTTGATAATGATTGCATTAAATATGTAGATTGCTTTGGTAGTATGGCCATTTTAACAATATTAATTCTTCCAGTCTAAGAGCATGGGATACCTTTCTGTTTCTTTGAAAGTATTACCGTAAGTACATTAATGCTTTAATAGGCTTAGTAGAAAAACATTCAAATTTGGAATCAGAAATAAAGAGTATGAAACTTAGTTCTTTCACTCTTAGCTGTATAATACTCTGTTTGGATTAAACTCCACATACCTCTTTCCTTTTTGTAAATGAGGATTATAATCCCTAACTTGCAAGGTTACGTGTGAAGAGTAAATATAAAACATGTAAATGTGAGGTACACATGAGGGGTATATATGAAGCATAGTCCTTGGAACACAGTAGATGGGTATTTGTTGATTTTTCATTATCTCAGTAAACATTGAGTGCTTGCTCTGTGCCAGACAATTATGACGATTATTATGATGAAAAAGTCCCAAGCCTTAGAATTTTCACTGATAGATGTTTGTAATTTGGGGAAGGATAAAAACAAGGATAAAAAATAAGCATTTTCCTTTACGTGATTAAGAGGTTTGAAGCTCTGGTACACACTATGTTGGAGTAAAAGACATCTCCAGTCTTAAGATGTCTTTTTAATTTATTTGAGATCAAATTCTATTTCATTAAAAAATTATTAAACATAGAGTCTCCTCTTGTTATAAGCCTCAAAATAAATTGAAGAATATATGAATTACTTTTGAGGTCTTGTTAGGTGAAGTAAGCAAAATCTATTTATATAAAGTTTATTAGCATGTGGAGTACAAGAGAAAATCTTGAATATTACATTTACCAAAACAGTATAATAAAACTACATTTTATGACTGCATTTCAGATTTTAAAAATGTTGTCAACCAAACTCATTTAAAAATCAGTCAGCTTAAAATGTATAAACTTTAACTGTCTATCTAATTACTTGAAATAAAATCATGGTGTTCTATTCTGCTTCTTAGGTAGAATGTTTTCTTTTAACAAAACATAGACCAAATAGCAGTATAATGTCTGAAATTTAAGTTTTGGTAATTTACTTTATGTTGCTCCATTTCTGTTATGTAAAATGAACTTTCTTCTTACTCAGCTCCTTACTTGGAAAGTGTATAATCATGATTTTTCACACTGTGTCTTCTTTATTATTTAATTAGGGGCTCAGAAATTTCAGAATGTTGTCAATCATATAGAAGAAAAAAGTGATTTTGGGGTTTATGTAATTTAAGCTTTATATTATAACTTTCTCTTTTGACCCATAAAATCTGTCATTTATATTTTCTCTTTATAAGTATTATGATTTTTTTTACTTTAAAAAATAAAAGACAATAACAGCAAAAAATCATTTTAATTTATATCATAAAAAATATTCATGGCATATTGCCTAATGCCCCTAATATTTAAAAAACATTAGAATAGATTATTTCTGGATATAACAAAACAGCTCGAAGAGAAATTAATTTGATTTCCTTAATTATTTCAATTATTACAATTATTATTTAATTAGTTTAATTAAATAAGAGAAAAGGTAAATCTTCAAAAACATAAGGTTGCCTAGAAGTAAAAGAAAAAATTCACTGATCCCTTTTCAGTACTTCAGATAAACCTATTTTCCTTTATATTACTCAGTGTTCATTTTCACAAGGATTCATAACAATAATGATGATTTCTTTTTAGAATTTTGATTCCTGGAAAATGTGAACTACTTGCTTGTTTTCTTCTCTCATCTGCTAAGATTTCTGCCATCACTTTTTGCACTTCCTTTTTAGCTTTTGTTGTCTAGGAGCTCTCCACTGAACTTAGTATTCAAACACAGCAATTATATTCTCACTGACATAGTTACCTCCTCCTTTTTCCTAAAAGGCCCTTGCTTTTTATCTTTATGTTAATTTCCTAGTGTACTCATGCATTTCACATGTAAATTTCTGAAATTCTTTTAAATGTTATAAATTCATAAATGGCTTTTCCTTAAAAATTCTATTTGTGATTATTTGATGTAGCAGATGAAGAAATGGAAGTGACAGTTAAATCTACACACACACACACACACACACACACACACACACAGAGTTTTTATTAAACAAAGCAAAGGTAACCTTGTTTAAGTTTACTCACTGGAAAAAAATATTATTATTGTGGTGCTACTGAGAAAAATGGAAGCAACTGGATCATTGAAAACATTTGGCAGTCTGGGGAAGATGGGACAGAGAGAAATAAGGCTCCATTTTAAAGCCAGAGACAAAGGGGGAGAGTATAGGCTGAAAGAGGACTGAGTCCCTGGAATGAACTTGAGTTTGCACTGAGTACATCCTCACAGCTGGAGCACACCTCACAAAATTTTTCTCTTTTTACTTGCGTTGAATACCAGGTATTTTAGATAGATACCACATAGACTTCCGTTAGAGTCTATCTGTTAAAACAAATAGACTTAAAAGTGAAAAATATCTCAAACACAATAGAAGTTAAAAGTTAAGATATTGTATTTCTTTTGAGATTGATTGGCAGTTAATTTTGTCCTTTAAATGTATTTACAAACAGAATTATGAAAGGTAAATTTAACACTAAAGTAGGATTCTTCATGTCCAAGGGATATTAATAAAGGTAGACCCAAGGATTGGTAGTGTCCTTATTTTAAATTTACCTGGAGAAACTGGTTTATTCTTTGATTTTCAGTCTCTTATTACATACTTGATAGATGACATTATGATCAATTCTGCTGACAGTGACCCCCAGGGTCACATTTATTAGCCTTCTAATTCTAGTGTTTTTCTAATCCAAGTGTAAATTAAGTTTGCCAGTTATGTTTAAAAACTGTGACAGCTAATTAAGAGAAAACTTAGGTTGAGTTGGTTGGCTGAATTTTGTGTAAATAGGAAAGGTGAATCCTCCAGAGCCCTGTTCATCACTGGATGGCTTAATCACTTATCCTATTCTCCAATTTCTAACTTCCCATGAAACTCCTTATTTTTCTGTTAAACTCTTCTACTTGGCATTAGTCTGTTACAGGTACACAGATCCATAGGATAATTGGATTCAAGACTACTAGCATCTGAATTGGCAAAAATATGTTTAAATGAATTGAATTCAAAGTATTGAATTCAAGGCTTCCCTGGTTACGCAGTGGTTGAGAGTCCGCCTGCCAATGCAGGGGACACGGGTTCATGCCCCCGTCCGGGAAGATCCCACATGCTGCGGAGCGGCTGGGCCCGTGAGCCATGGCTACTGAGCCTGCACGTCCGGAGCCTGTGTTCCGCAGCGGGAGAGGCCACAACAGTGAGAGGCCCACGTACCACGAAAAAAAATGTATTGAATTCAGTTAAAACACGTAATTCTATTCCACTGATTTCATTTTTTTTTTTTTTTTTACTTTTAAGACTTGTACTGATATCCCGATGATAAGTAATGTTGCAAAAATTGTGAGAGCCCCACTAACTTTATATTGCCACTGAGAATATCTGTGATTTGGCCACACTTTTCATTGTTTTGAGTAGAAATAGAACATGGCACATTGGAGTAAATTTTTAAGGTAAGAGCCTCCATGGAATAGAGAACTGATGGTCTTGCCTGAATTGGAAATAGAACACACGTCATCACTCCTATTTATTCTGCAGTTATTACATTAAATTTAATTCTAAATAAATGTTATAAAAATGTATAAAATTAATGGTCCATCTTAAATCATGCAGCATTTCCTTCTCTTCCTTTATAAATTATTAAAAATTTCATTAAAAAAAGAAAACTAAATAGTTACTGGTAACCATCAATAATCTTTCCAAATTTGCATATTGCCTTCCAATATGTTCCCATACCTCTTCCCTCTTGCGTCTCCCTCCCTCACACCCTCCCTATCCCACCCCTCTAGGAGCTGATCTCACTGTGCTATGCGGCTGCTTCCCACTAGCTATCTATTTTACATTTGGTAGTGTATATATGTCCATGCCACTCTCTCACTTTCCAGCTTATCCTTCCCCCTCCCCATATCTTCAAGTCCATTCTTGAGTAGGTCTGCATCTTTATTACTATCTTACCCCTAGGTTCTTCATGACATTTTTTTTTCTTAAATTCCATATATATGTGTTAGCATACGGTATTTGTCTTTCTCTTTCTGACTTACTTCACTCTGTATGACAGACTCTAGGTCCATCGACCTCATTACAGATAGCTCAATTTCGTTTCTTTTTATGGCTGGTAATATTCCATTGTATATATGTGCAACACCTTCTTTATCCATTCATCTGAAGATGGGCACTTAGGTTGTTTCCATCTCCTGGCTACTGTAAATAGAGCTGCAATGAACATTTTGGTACATGACTCTTTTTGAATTATGGTTTTCTCAGGGTATATGCCCAGTAGTGGGATTGCTGGGTCATATGGTAGTTCTATTTGTAGTTTTTTAAGGAACCTCCATACTGTTCTCCATAGTGGCTGTACCAATTCACATTCCCACCAGCAGTGCAAGAGTGTTCCCTTTTCTCCACACCCTCTCCAGCATTTATGGTTTGTAGATTTTTTGATGATGGCCATTCTGACTGATGTGAGAAGATATCTCATTGTAGTTTTGATTTACATTTCTCTAATGATTAATGATGTTGAGCATTCTTTCATGTGTTTGTTGACAGTCTGTATATCTTCTTTGGAGAAATGTCTATTTAGGTCTTCTGCCCATTTTTGGATTGGGTTGTTTGTTTTTCTGATATGGAGGTGCATGAGCTGCTTGTAAATTTTGGAGATTAATCCTTTGTCAGATGCTTCATTTGCAAATATTTTCTACCATTCTGAGGGTTGTCTTTTCATCTTGTTTACAGTTTCCTTTGCTGTGCAAAAGCTTTGAAGTTTCATTAGGTTCCATTTATTTATTTTTGTTTTTATTTCCATTTCTATAGGAGGTGGGTCAAAAAGGATCTTGCTGTGATTTATGTCATAGAGTGTTCTGCCTATGTTTTCCTCTAAGAGTTTGATAGTTTCTGGCCTTACATTTAGGTCTTTAATCCATTTTGAGCTTATCTTTTGTGTATGGTGTTAGGGAGTGATCTAATCTCATACTTTTACATGTACCTGTCCAGTTTTCCCAGCACAACTCATTGAAGAGGCTGTCCTTTCTCCACTGTACATTCCTGCCTCCTTTATCAAAGATAAGATGACCATATGTGCGTGGGTTTATCTCTGGTCTTTCTATCCTGTTCCATTGATCTATATTTCTGTTTTTGTGCCAGTACCATACTCTCTTGGTTACTGTAGCTTTGTAGTATAGTCTGAAGTCAGGGAGCCTGATTCCTCCAACTCCGTTTTTCATTCTCAAGATTGCTTTGGCTATTTGGGGTCTTTTGTGTTTCCATACAAATTGTGAAATTTTTTGTTCTAGTTCTGTGAAAAATGCCAGTGGTAGTTTGATAGGGATTGCATTGAATCTGTAGATTGCTTTCGGTAGTACAGTCATTTTCACAATGTTGACTCTTCCAATCTAAGAACATGGTATATCTCTCTATCTATTTGTATCCTCTTTAATTTCTTTCATCAGTGTCTTATAATTTTCTACATAGAGGTCATTTGTCTCCTTAGGTAGGTTTATTCCTAGATATTTTATTCTTTTTGTAGCAGTGGTAAATGGGAGTGTTTTCTTGATTTCATTTTCAGATTTTTCATCATTAGTGTATAGGAATGCCAGAGATTTCTGTGCATTAATTTTGTATCCTGCTACTTTACCAAATTCGTTGATTAGCTCTAGTAGTAATCTGGTAGCATCTTTAGGATTCTCTATGTATAGTATCATGTCATCTGCAAACAGTGACAGCTTTACTTCTTCTTTTCTGATTTGGATTCCTTTTATTTCCTTTTCTTCTCTGATTGCTGTGGCTAGAACTTCCAAAACTATATTGAATAAGAGTGGTGAGAGTGGGCAACCTTGTCTTGTTCCTGATCTTAGTGGAAATGCTTTCAGTTTTTCACCATTGAGGACGATGTTGGCTGTGGGTTTCTCATATATGGCCTTTATTATGTTGAGGAAAGTTCCCTCTGTGTCTACTTTCTGGAGGGTTTTTATCATAAATGGGTGTTGAATTTTGTCAAAAGCTTTCTCTGCATCTATTGAGATGATCATATGGTTTTTCTCCTTCAATTTGTTAATATGGTGTATCACGATTGATTTGCATATAGTGAAGAATCTTTCCATTCCTGGGATAAAGCCCACTTGATCATGGTGTATGATCCTTTTAATGTGCTGTTGGCTTCTGTTTTCTAGTATTTTGTTGAGGATTTTTGCATCTATGTTCATCAGTGATATTGGCCTGTAGTTTTCTTTCTTTGTGACATCTTTTTCTGGTTTTGGTATCAGGGTGATGGTGGCCTCGTAAAATGAGTTTGAGAGTTTTCCTCCCTCTGCTATATTTTGGAAGAGTTTGAGAAGGATAGGTGTTAGCGCTTCTCTAAATGTTTGATAGAATTCGCCTGTGAAGCCATCTGGTCCTGGGCTTTTGTTTGTTCAAAGATTTTTAATCACAGTTTCAATTTCAGTGCTTGTGATTGGTCTGTTCATATTTTCTATTTCTTCCTGATTCAGTCTTGGCAGGTTGTGCATTTCTAAGAATTTGTCCATGTCTTCCAGGTTGTCCATTTTATTGGCATAGAGTTGCTTGTAGTATTCTCTCATGATCTTTTGTATTTCTGAAGTGTCAGTTGTTACTTCTCCTTTTTCATTTCTAATTCTATTGATTTGAGTTTTCTCCCTTATTTTCTTGCTGAGTCTGGCTAATCGTTTATCAATTTGTTAATCTTTTTAAAGAGCCAGCTTTTCATTTCATTGATCTTTGCTATCATTTCCTTCATTTCTTTTTCATTTATTTCTGATCTGATCTTTATGATTTCTTTCCTTCTGCTAATTTTGGGGGTTTTTTTGTTCTTCTTTCTCTAATTGCTTTAGGTGCAAGTTTAGGTTGTTTATTTGAGATGTTTCCTGTTTCTTAGGGTGGGATTGTATTGCTATAAACTTCCCTCTTAGAACTGCTTTTGCTGCATCCCATAGGTTTTGCATTGTTGTGTCTCCATTGTCATTTGTTTCTAGGTATTTTTTGATTTCCTCAGTGATCACTTCCTTATTAAGTACTGTATTGTTTAGCCTCTATGTGTTTGTATTTTTTACAGATCTTTTCCTGTAATTGATATCTAGTCTCATAGCATTGTGGTCAGAAAAGATACTTAATACAATTTCAATTTTCTTAAATTTACCAAGGCTTGGTTGGTGACCCAAAATGTGATTTATCCTGGAGAATGTTCCATGAGTACTTGAGAAAAATGTGTATTCTGTTGTTTTGGGGTGGAATGTCCTATAAATATCAATTAAGTCCATCTTATTTAATGTATCATTTAACGCTTGTGTTTCCTTATTTATTTTCATTTTGGGTGATCTGTCCATTGGTGAAAGTGGGGTGTTAAAGTCCCCTACTATGAATGTTTTACTGTCAATTTCCCCTTTTATGGCTGTTAGTATTTGCCTTATGTATTGAGGTGCTCCTATGTTGGGTGCATAAATATTTTCAATTGTTATATCTTCTTTGTGGATTGGTCCCTTGATCATTATGTAATGTCCTTCTTCGTCTCTTGTAATAGTCTTTATTTTAATGTCTATTTTGTCTGATATGAGAATTGCTACTCCAGCTTTCTTTTGGTTTCCATTTGCATGGAATATCTTTTTCCATCCCCTTACTTTCAGTCTGTATGTGTCTCTAGGTCTGAAGTGAGTCTCTTGTAGACAGCATATATTTGTTGAAGTTTTTAATAAAGAATTCCTGTTGAATTATTGTCTCTAGGTTAAAAAGTCATGGTCTTTAATCCTGTGATGTCACATAGTTGTATCTTAAGGCCAATTCTAATAAATTGATAGTTAGGGCTCAGAACACTGTGCTGAGAAGGATTCTGAGTCTTCATAAAATCTCAGCAGGTGATTGATTAGCAGTGATGTTCACAGAGGCAGGAGGGTGTTTTGAAGGAGAAAGTATTTATTACTTATTTTTAGAGGTGTTTTTTATATAATATTCTTAACAAATACAAAAATAATTTAGTTTTTTGCCTTTTAAACCTGGTTTTACTGTTTAAAATAGTCCTTTTCTTATGGTGCTGGGCAATTTTGAATTCTTGATTATGCTCTGTTTCTGGGTCAGTTGGAGTACCTCTTCATGTACCTTAACATACAAATACTAGATATTATGATCACTCACATGTCTGAGAATAGATTTCTGCCTTAGTGCATGAAAAACAGATTTCATAGATTTTTTAAAATTAGGCCACAGTCTTATTTTATCATTATTTGCATGTTTCTTTCCTTGACTCATAGTCTATACAATGGTTAAAATATTTGGAGTCAGGCTGGTTTGAGTCCTTTGTGGAAAAACACTTTCTTTTTTCTGAACTAACATATGCAGAATTTATTTCTTCATTCTTATAGCTTTAAAAGTATCAGAATTCCCTTTTTTTCTTATAGTTCAACAATTTATCAATAGGTATAGTTTAATCAGTCTTATTAGAACACAGTGAGACTTTTCAGTTTGCTCAGAAAATATTGATTGTGCTTTTCTCTGACTGCTTTTGTTCTGATCCTTCTGTTCTCTCCTTTAAGAAAATTACTTGTTTGCCTGCTTTGCTCTGTTTCACATCCTCTACCTCAGTCATCTTCTTTTGTATTTAATTTTGTCCCATTCTTCTGAGTTCTGAGAAGTCTCTTGAGTTTTTTATACAGTTACCTGATATACACCTTTTTAGAATTGACACTTCTTGCTACAACACAAATTTTAACTTGTCTATAGTATTATTTTTTAACAATTCATCCTATTTCATTCATTTGACTTCTTGCCTCAACCAGTTATTTATAATAGCCTCCTTTTATTTAATAGCAGCCATGTCTCTTGAATTTTACTGAATATGTCAAACAGTTCCTGGAATTTTTCTTCTGATTTCTACTCGAAATTATTTTCAGAAGTGTCATTTATCTTCTGAATCATTACCTTATTTGACAATATATTTCATAGGTCACATGTCATTTTTTTCTCACTCTCATACTCAAATAATGTAAGTTCAGAATTTCCAACAAACAGAGAAGACTGACCTTGGTCTTGCGCTTTGTCCACAGGTGTGATAGAACATTTCTATTCTCAGATAAACAAATTGGGTTGAGGAGCAGATAAAGTAGTGTCTACTTAAATTGTAAGATTCTGTCAGATTTTCATATAGTATACTCTCTTTTGCCCAGGTGCCCCTTTTCTTTCTTCCCCAAGGCCTTGTTATTGCTACGATATTGAATGAATGCAGTATATCAAACAGAACAGTTTCCAGAAGAATTAGAGCATTTCTTTATTCAGAGATTCTTCACCCAATAAGACATTGTTCTGAGAAACACTGACCAAAAATGCACTGTGCTACTTACTTCACTGTTGTCAGGAATCTGCAGTCTCAGTTGTATGTGTGTGAGAGGGGAGGGAGGAAGGGTGGCCAAGGAAGCATTCTACCTACCCGGAGGGGTGGTAGCTAGGTATTGGAGCAGGACAGCTGCCAACCTAGTGAATAGTGGGCCTTCCTGGAACTAATGAGCAAAGATGGTCAAGCGCGTCAGCCTCTTCCACTCTTTTTTATGATAATTTTTATATCATGAAGCAGTTCAGAACATTTCATGAGCTAAAGCCTTGAAAGGATTTTCTCAATCTAGATTTTCACTCAGTCAGTTAAACATATTTATGTCACACATGGGGGCAATGGAAAAACTGCTTCAAGTTTCATTTCATTAACTTCTATGTAAATATCAATATTTTTTGAACACTTTATTTTCTAATCTTCTCCCATATGAGAGCAAAGGAGGACACCCAGGACATCATTTCAAAGTCACCCTTCTTCACCCTTCCCTCCCCCAAGGAAATTGAGCTCTGTCTTTCATCAACACATGATTAACCTAACTACAATTCCAAACAAAATAGCACAGTTACTTTCCTGAGCATGTTTATAAAATATGCAAATCCAACTTGTCCTTTGCTTCATTATTGCATTCACTATTTAGTTTCACTATAAAACATTTGAGGGTAAGAAAGGATAATTAATGCAATTAAGTTTCCATGGTTTAAAAATTTCCTAATTTTAATAAATATTTTAATGGAACTCTAGCACAAAAATGAAGATAAAATTCATTACCTTTATTATCACAGCACCAAATAGAACAAAATAATTATTCTGAAACTCAAAATATGCTATAAATGAACATTGATTATTTAATAGACAGCCACTACACTATACCTATAGATTACCAACGTATGCACATTTTCTTTTTCTATGTTTCTGGATGGACAGTTTAAGGAAAGTGGGAGGAATGAGGCTTAGCTAGTTCTTTTTAAAGGACTTACATCTGTATTATCAGATTATAGCATGCCTGAAACATCACTGACTATGCATCTCAATTTTCTTTTCCTTTTGGTCTACTTTGAGATTAAAATTTAACCAACATTTTTTTTGAAAATGTTTAAGTATCAGACCCTATACTAATAATTTTTTTCATTTCCTAATGCTCATGTCAGCGAGGAAGAAATTTTCCTGTACCCTTCTATGTTCTTCTAGCAGGTATAAAAATTAAATTGACATGAGACATATTAACAGAAGAAAAATCAAACAAAAGTTTAATGACATGTATACATAGGAGAGACCCAGGGAAACTAAGTAAGTTGCCAAGATGGCCAAAGCCCTCACCTTAAATACCATCTTCAGCTAAAGGCAAAAGAAAATGTTGCAGATAGTGGTTTGGGACTTCAGAGGGGTGGAAGGCAATTCACATGAAGATAGAAAAACAAATTCTTGGTAAATAAATGTCTACTGGGCCATGCAGAGACAGTAAGACACAGAATGGACTCTGATCTCTAGGCCCTGCTGAGTTTCCCCCACCACTTTAGCCCATATTCTTTGCAGATACCTCTGGTGATAACTCTATTCTGGAAACAGGCCTGGAATCTATCTAAATTCTTTAGGCAGTTAAGGGGGAGGTAAAAAGAAAAACTTTCTGAGTCTTCTGTTTCTTAAAAATTATCAGCTTGAATTAATCCTCATGCCAAAGAGACACATTTTGGGGTGGAAAATTTTTCTCCCCTGCACTCACAACAACCAGTGGGGAATCTGGGGTATGAAAACTGGTTAGTCAATGTGCTCAAGGTTACCCACCTGGTCAGAGGGGAAACCTAGGCAGAGTGGAAGTACACTATGCTAGTGTTCAGGATGTGAAATGAGAAGTGTGGAGTGCATTCAAAGACTGTTTAAACTATTCTGGTGCCATTTTATCCTCCTTAGGTGAAGTGTATGTTTGTATGTTAACATCCATAATTGAATGGATCATATATATTTTTCTCCTCCTTGAGGCATGAATGTCCATTGTTAATCTTTTTTTTTTTTTGCTCTACATGGGCCTCTCACTGTTGTGGCCTGTCCCGTTGCGGAGCACAGGCTCCAGACGCGCAGGCTCAGCGGCCATGGCTCACGGGCCCAGCTGCTCCACGGCATGTGAGATCTTCCCAGACTGGGGCACGAACCCGTGCCCCCTACATTGGCAGGCGGACTCTCAACCACTGCGCCACCAGGGAAGCCCCATTGTTATTCTTAAATTGGCTATCATTTACCATTTGTACTCTTTAGGTCACCTAGAATAGTTCTTTATCTGTCTTTCCAAAAGCTACTGATATTATCAGATAATTGCTAATTTTCCCTTCAATATTTAAACCAAGAGTAGCTAAATGTGTGTTTGGTATCCTTATGGAGGGATAGGGAAGCAAGTTTTGCTTCCTTTTTTGTCCTAAAATCCATTGGAGTCCTTTAACATTATTTTTTTCCTTTAGACCTAAGTCCCAGAATTGAATTCAAATCACAGTCTTGGTTGAAGTCACATGCTCATTGTTGGTCCACATCTATCTGTCTAACTATCTAAAAATAATAAGCACATGTGAACACAAAACATAAGCCAAAGCTAAGACCTTGGAAATAATGACTGGCATCTAACCGTATTCCCTCCATTCCTTTGTCTCTGTTAATCCAGGCTAAATATTATCCTTCCTTTCTATATGTGAAAGCTGTATCTATTGCTTCCATGTATATTACACATAGTTATTTACACACACATACAGAATACACACAAACACACTTATTTGTTGTTTAAACTTATGAGAAAGAATATCATACTATATGTAGTTTTTGGGGGGAATTAATTTTTTAAAATATTACATTTTCAAGATTCATCTGTATTTTCTATGATACTATAGTTTGTTCATTTTAACTTCTTTGAAATGTACCACATCATAGTCATCAACTCTCCAATGGAAGATTACTATTCAAAATAGGTTCTTTCAATAGTGAACAGTGCTGCTAAAATATTCTTGAATGGGAATTCTGTTGTAAATATGCATGTATTTCTCTTGGGAATATATTCATAGAATTGAAATGTCTGGGTCCCAGGAATTATGTGGCTCGTCTCTAGGATATAACGTCAGACTCATTTCCATATGCCTGCAGCACTTCCCATTTACATTTAAAAATTTTTATTGGTACCTTGGATATATACAAACATTGATGGGTCTTTTGATAAATATGCAACCAGTGAATATTCATGGAGCATCAACAGGTAGTTAGTGGGCTGGACTTCACCCTTGAGGCAAACCAGTAAATCATCATCACAACCCCTCTTCTCAAAAATTTTACCATCTGGTAGAATTCAGCCTTCATTTTATGATGTGTGTTGAAAAAATCACACACACACACACACACACACACACACACACACACACACACACACAGAGAAATAGCCCTGTTTTGGCTATGTGTAAGAAAGAACATGGGCAAGACATATAAGCTCCTAGAACTTCTGCAAATTGAGGGAGCTGGGCTAGATTAGTACCTTTCAAACTGTGTCCCATGACGACCTTGCTCTGTATGTCTATGAAAGTGTGGATGTTGGAGATTTTTTGGTAGCTGAAGGTGGAGGTAGGGGAGGGGAAGAAGAGATAAGGCTGGGACTCTAGGAGATCCATCAGCACTGCTAACAAAGCAGATTCACTTTCATCTCTAAGTTTTTTGTATTTTATGTGATGAAGTTTTTCTGTTGATAAGATAAATCAAAAGTTTGAAACATGCTGAAATAGGTGATCTCTTAAGTTCCATTCTGCCCTAATGTCCTGTGGTTATGCATTGTATTATTTAGGACAAATGATGCTAGCTGCTACAACTGATAAAGCCCCAGATCTCAATGGCTTAGTCAACACAGATTTATTTTTAACTCACACATAGCATGCTATGGGTTGGCAGAGGCTTTCCTTCATCAGGTGACTGAGGGACACTCTCTCAGTCTTGTGATGCTGTGCTCTCACCCCGTGGCCTCTTAGGTTGTAGCAGCATAGGAAGAGAAGAATGGAGGAAGTACACCCAGCTTTAACTGACTCTGCTCAGAAGTGACATTTGAGTTCACAGCCCATTGGCTAAACCAAGTCACATGGCCCCAACTTTACCCCCAAAACAGCCTGGAACATGTGAGGGAACACATGGGATATTTGGTACACAGTAACTCTAGCTCACGTACCAAGTGCAAGAAGCATAATTCAGATGCAAAATGGCAGGTGATCAGAGTCAGGGTGACATACAGTTAAATAGTGGAGATTTTCTCAGTAAGGTACTTTGTTATCCTCAAATAAGATATTCTTTTCAAAAGATTTCCAATGTGGTCTCCTGTTTTCTGGAAAATATACAGTGTTCCTCTGAGAGCCCATAATTTTCTTGCTTTTAGGGTTGAAAGATAAAATACAAAACTTGGGTTATTGGTCTTTATTGTACTAAAATTCAATTTAAAAAAAAAAGCAATTTCTGGGCTCTACCAGAGGGAGTAGGTATAGCAGTGCATCAGCCCAAGCAATCTGTTTCCTTCTATGCAGATCAAAATGCATGGCCCTTTCCTCATGAAGCATGTGCCTGTTTTTTTCTGTGTTGCTCTGAGATGAAGGAGAACACGGAGTACAAACTGTCTTTCTGACCATGATGTTGTGACTTTATTTTATTTTTGAGCTTGACGATATTGCCTTTATCATCCTGTTCTGCATCTCATCTCTCAGTGGTACAGCATGCTTGATGTGGATCACTTTCTCAAACAACAGACTTAACTTTGATGTTGCTGATGATCAGGAGAGGTTCAAAGATTGCATCAGAAGTGTGTAAATTATTTCAGGAAAGGACCACTGCTGAGTTACTGTGCTCTTTGGAGGGTGATTCTGGTGACTCTGAGCAACAGTTGAGCACAATGAAAAGACGCCTATGCCTGGTGTGAGGGTATAGCTGACAGGAGGACTGGGAAAATAGTTCACTTAGAGAAGCAAAGATAAAATTATAAACAGAGTGATGTAGGAAATGGCTGACATTAGGGGACATGCTTCAGCTGCCTGATTAAAAAGCAAAAAACAAAACAAAACACTGAAGACTATGAGAAGGAAGAGGGGGGAAATTAACTGGTGTGAGGGAGAGAGGCCAGAGAGGAGATGCTTATTGAAATATTTAGAGAAATATCTTTAAGAGCTTAAACAATTAGTCCTGCAAAGGAAATGACCATTTTGTTTCCTAACCTTATTTTAAAATGTTGCCTAACTGGGGCAAAGCAGATATGGGGACAAAGAAAATGGGATAGGACCTTGTTTTTCTTCCTGTCAGTTGACGGAGCACTCGACAAAGGAGCAAATAAAGCTTCTTGTTTGGGTTCAACAATTTGGATCATTTGGTTGTTTGTCCTATTGCTTCCTGTGTTTACTCGAATCCAAGTAAGAAAGGTGGTTCTTTGCAGTGTGAGCTAATGAAGCAACTCCCCAGTGGTTTTCTGGTAGGATTTTGCTCTTCCCAACAATGTCCTTTATCAGTTTTCTTGAGAAAACCTTTTGAGATCTTCACTTAATGTCCCAGGTATTAAAGCCTTTGAATCATCAGCTGTAAACACCAAACAGACAATGGCCATAGGAGATTTAGAAAGATAATTAGAAATCTAAACTTTTTGGCACATTAGACTGAGATAAATTTATAGCTGAATTCTGACTGAACATTTTTCAGATGTTTGGATTGTGGCTTGGAAGAAAGGTATTGTAAATTCTTAATGGAAAGGAAAAGAAACAAAAACCTACAGTGACATGTAGTGTCAACCACATAACAACAGTTCACAAATATGTCTACTTAGGTCACAGATGACCAAAGGAGGTTTCACTTTGGACAGGAGTAAACAGGAGATGAGCAAGCTTCTATCCAGAGTCCTTTATTGGTATAAAAACACCTTTAAATCCCAGTCTTCAACCACTGCAGCTTACAAGTACAGGACCCCAAAAGGAAGGATTCACTAAAAATAACTACAAGATGAATGTAGTTAATGTTGAATTTCAATGACACCTGACAAACCTAACCTCAGTGGTTGGTCCACTGATATATAAGCACACATGAGGATGCTCCTGAGTGCTGAGTGATGTGGTCATGCAAATCCATCATGAAAAGGCAGCTTCTTAAGAAGCTTCATTCATATCTACTTAGGGCTGTCCCCAAATTCCAGAATTTCCTGAAAATCTGAAGGGGAAGTCAAAGTGACTGCACCATTTTTCTTTTGGAGCAGGTAGTAAACAGAGTCCAGACAGTACCCTGAGTAGAATAATTGGACCTAATAGCGAGAAAGATTTTTTGCTTGTTTCTTTAACAAAGAGAGAGAGAGGGAGAAAAGGAAGTGTGTGGATTTCTCCAGACACTGGTCCAGACATATTTCCTTGCTCAAGTTCTGGACTACAGCAGCAGTTTCTTGGTTTTATATTTATGTCTTTGATTATGCTATCTTCAGCTTTGCTCATTGAGTCTAATACCTCAAGTTATGGGTCCCTAAAGTTGTAAATTCAAATTCATATAGTGGATTGCTTATCACTTAAAATGGTGCTTTCATTTTGGAGCTCCTAAAACTGCTAGATTATTCTGTAACTTAATGATAATTATGCTGGTGAAACCCTTAAATAAAATAAAGCCAAAAGTGTTAATGGCTGTCAAATTACTCAGCATAAAAGCCAAGAAATAATGGGTTTACAATGCATTAAGTGTTTCAAAAGAATTGTCAATTAAAACACTCAGCCAGCTGCAAACAAATTCATCAGACAAAAGCAGGTACTGATAAAATATTTAAATCCTTAAAATAATAAAGGAAGATAAAGGTGTCAAAGTTGATGAAAATAATTATCCCATGGTAAAAGCAGGGTCATTTTCTTCCTTAATCAAAAACTCTGATCCTACAGTCACTCTAGATGCATTTGGTATGCAGGTGAGAGAAGTAGAGAGGAATTTGGGTGTCTGGTCAGACTTAAAGTAGCCCGAATGTTAGCAGGATTATTGATGGATGTGATATCTCTGTAGCCTCATAATAAAACACCTTATATTTGTTCAGCATTTTGTACTTCACCAAATACTTTCACATATATTATTTCACTTAATCTTCTCAAGACTTGTTACTAGCAAGAAGTTCAGAGAAGAAAGATGAATTGCCCAAGTTTACATGGAGACTATATCAAAAGTCAATTTTCTAATTTCTCGCACAACATGCTTTCAGCCACAGTATAGCTGTCTTTTTGGTTAAGGCAGCTCTGATGAGCTCCTTGCCTGTTTGCTCTAGTGCAACTTATGACTGCAAAATAACAATATAAGCAATTTTCTTGACAAATTTCAATATTCTTTCTCAAAAAAATGAAAGAAAAAAAACCCCACAGAGCTGCCTGAGATGATGTAGTTCAAGCCGTTCATTTCACAGATGAGGAAAGCAAGGTCCAGAATGGCTAAGCAATTGGCCATTGATCATGTTGGAGAAGAGTTGAAGAGTTGGGAATGAACCAACATGCCTTACATACAAAGCCAGGGAGTGTTCTTTCTGCTCTCCTGGGATGCCTCCACCTTGCTCATCTCCCCTCTTGCTCATGCAACCTCCGCTAAAACTCACGGAGAGCTCACTCTGAAGGTCAAGTAAGTTATTGTGGCCTCACACCCCTCAGGGATATTGAGGCATACAAACAGATTTCTTAAAATAGAAACGACTTCTTGCTGCATGAGGGTGGGCTCCGGGCTTCGGTGCAGCACCGTGATTTTGATTTCTGGTTTTCTCTGATCTGTTGGTTGAATTGTCCCTGATTTGAATTCCTGCCTTCATGAATGTGAGTAGCTCCTCTATAAAATTGTCTCAGTAAATCCTCATGTATTTTGAGATAAAAGTGTATCTAATACTAAAGAGGCCAAGAAATGCTGTCTTTTTAAAATTTACACTCATAAAAAACACTTACTAAATGTAATTTAGGGTGGTTATATATCCTGTTTGATAAAATTATTGTGATTGCTTTAGGCAGCAAGAGTGGTCTCAACTTTAAGGTAGAGATAAAATGTGTTTTTGAAATTTTAGAAGAGAAACAATGTCAGGGTCATTTTCATGTCTATGAACTTCTACCTATTGTAATGATGTATTTTGGGCTCTGAACTGAATTGTTTATAGAATAGAATAAATCACTGAGAAACCAGAAAGGCTGTCCAGTGATCAATAATTATGCCAAGTTAAATTAACATTATCATCATATGAAACTAAAAAAATCTAACATTTTGTATTATATGACTGAGTCTTGTATATTTTAAGGCTGATTAAACCGGAGAGCATTTGTGATCATCGTAATCCAAAGCTATTTCCAAAGCCAGTTGGTTTTTAACTTTCAAATGAAGAACACAATGTTACTTTTACTTCATTGATAAGCCTCATTGAATAACGACTTTATCATCTAAATAATTTAATAGGAATTTCTAAAATCTAAATTGATAAATTATTGGAATGCTTTTAATTGATAAAGAAGAAAATAACACCTTTGTTGGAATATACTTTCCCTTATCTGCCTCATCATTCTGAGAACAAAAAATCAAACAAAACTTATGTTATCTGGAAATGCTAAGATTACATCACTGGCTAATGAGTAGTATCACTGATGGGGACTAAAGGAGTAAGAAAGAGCCAGTGCTGGCCCTGCCTGCAAGAGACAGTTCCCTACACCTGCCTGATTCTCTTGTGATTCACTTGAGGGATGAATCTCGGTCATCGTCTGCCTATCAACATTCCCAAAGGTCCATTTAGACTAAAAGACATCAACAAGGCACTATAAAGTTTATTTACATTCAAACTCTGGCTCTGTTATTGGCAAGCACCAAAAAGCTAGCAGAATGCTGAAAATAAGGCCCAAATTGTCCTCCTGTATAACTTCTGAAGACTTTTTAATAAAGGACCAAGATTGCAAAGAGATTTAGGATTCTCTTCCAAGTAAACGGTTGAATACTTAGATCAACTGCAAAACGTCATTAACTCATCTGATCTTTTTCAGTACATTGAACTTGCTAAGAACACGCTAACACAGGCCTTTCCATGATGGGATTTGGCAGGCTATTTTGAGTTCTTATTGGAGTGTAGAGGTAATTCTTCTCCACTGTGCTCCAGCAAGAATGTCTGGAGCAATGTCTCCAGCTGTGGTGCAGGTGTATAGAAAGGATAGTGACTTGATGGCCATGGGGGTAGGTATAGGACGTCTCAGCTCATCTGTACACTGTACCCACTCCAGTTTTCATAAGGGACTGGTAACATAAGCTTGATCAAAACACAGTGTCCTGGTCTGGAAAAGAGGGGCAAAAGGAAAAAGAAAAAAGAGGGCCAATAAAGTATTTGTCATATAGATATCCTCATGACCAGTGGTCCCCAACCATTTTGGCACCATAAACCAGTTTCATGGAAGACAATTTTTCCATGAACTGGGGGCTTAGGGCTAGTTTCGGGATGATTCAAGCGCATTACATTTATTGTGCACTTTATTTCTATTGTTATTACATTGTAATATATAATGAAATAATTATACAACTCACCATAATGCAGAATAACTGGGAGCCCTGAGCTTGTCTTCACTTGCCACTCACTGATAGGGTTTTGATATGAGTCTGCAAGCAATTGATTTATTATGGTCTCTGTGCAGTCAAGCCTCTCTACTAATGATAATCTGTATTTGCAGCCGCTCCCCAGTTTTAGCATAACTGGCTCAGCTCCACCTCAGATCATCAGGCATTAGATTCTCATAAGAAACGTGTAACCTGGATCCCTTGCATGTGCAGTTCACAGTAGGGTTCATGCTCCTTTGAGAATCTAATGCGGCCGTCAATCTGATAGGAGGCAGAGCTCAGGCGGTAATGCAAGTGATGGGGAGCGGCCTTAAATACAGATGAAGCTTTGCACACTCACCCGCCACTCACCTCCTGCTGTGCAGCCTGGTTCCTAACAGGCCACGGACCGGTACCAGTGCATGGCCCGGGGTTTGGGGACCTCTGCTCTAGACTAAGGAAAAGGAGCCTATAAATTAAAACAGCAAACTATACAAACAGTACTCACTTTGCACAGTAGTGCAGGACTATAATAATGACTGTGTAATCTGAAAATATACAAAATGATCTTAATAATCAATGGGAAAAATTAGACTGTCCCACGACCTTTAAAAATTTTCGTCAAAACATTAAAAAAATTTCTTACTGTTGGAGAAAAATGAAAAAAAAATAGAAAAACTAATATTTAGTACACTGTAATTTAAAACATTAGAAACATTGAGAATTAAAGTGTTTCAATTCCCTGTATAAAATTTCTTAAGAATAATTTGAACAGTACTTGCCACCTTGTTCTCATCAAATACCTTAATATATGGAACAGCATGTATTCTATGTCTTGTCACACTCCTTTCTAATCATGGATTAGCTTCCAATATTTTATTCTTTGCAAGTGTCACGGGATTGTTCCAAGGCTTCCTTTAATGTGAAGGTTTTTGCTCGTATCACTTCTTCTAAAACATCTTCATTCTTTCGGCTATAAATTCATCTTCACCCAGTTTCTCTGGCTGCATATCAGACTCTCTTGAATGTTGGCACTGCCACCATTCCTATGATCAGCTATTTCTTCTATGACCCCATTTATTTTCTATGCCAAATTCACTTCCTGAGTTACCACTTTTTGTTTCTTTGCTGTGATTTCATCTTTGTTGATCATTTGTTTCCCTCTGTTGATTACCATTTTTGTAAAATGTCATGTGGGTTTATCACTGGAGGGACAAATAAGCAGTGCAACTACATGCTTTGCTGTCTGTGTGTGAACTGAATAACAGATAGGCAGTAACCAATCAGGGATAGGATTTGGAAAAAGAATTCTGTTTGTGGACCGAAGAGCTAGCATCAAAGTTTGTATCTGTGGGGGCTTCCCTGGTGGCACAGTGGTTGAGAGCCCGCCTGCTGATGCAGGGGACACGGGTTTGTGCCCCGGTCCGGGAGGATCCCACATGCCGTGGAGCAGCTAGGCCCGTGAGCCATGGCCGCTGAGCCTGCGCGTCTGGAGCCTGTGCTCCGCAATGGGAGAGGCCACAACAGTGAGAGGCCACAACAGTGAGAGGCCCACAGAATACAAAAAAAAAAAAAAAAAAAAAAAAGTTTGTATCTGTGTACTTTCTCCTAGTTAATATATGGTGGTAACTAAAATTTAAACCCTGTCGTTTTGGAGGCTGGTGTTATTTAACTAAAGCATGGTAACGGAAATGCATGCATGTCTGAACCATGCAAAGTGAAGACCTCTTGCATTACCCTGTAATGTTCATAAAATATATTGGGATTGAGAATGACCCATTACAACAAAGAATAACCATCATGGCAGGGAGCACACTGGGGCACATTGGAGCCCTGGAGAGAAACAATTGCTTGAGTAGCACACAGACTAGTCCATATCTGTCCTGCAGAAGAAGCTGGGAGGGGGCATCTTTCTTGGTAGAAATCAGCTGGACATTGTCCCAGCATAGACATCACCAAAGGAAGAAAGAGAGAGGATGTGAAGAAAATTGCAGACCCTAATCAATACCTGAGAGGGCAGTGTTTGTAAGCACAGGTGAGATGATCCTTTGGAACATCCTAAATCAAGTGTGTGGAGGTCTCTTGTGAAGGTGGATCTCAAAGATCCTGCAGTGGCAGCTGGGGGTAGAGCCAGAGAAAACTAGTTTCTGGCATTGTGACCCAATTGTCCACATCTATTGGTATAGTGAGAGCAATATGATTCCTGATGTCTTGCTTTGGGAGTGCTTAAGAGCCATAGAGAAAGTCTAATCTTAAAAGAATACACTTGAGGTATCTTGGAGGGTGTCTTTGGAGAGCCTCTAAGGGTCTTTTGACTCCTAAATGAGATTTTCTCAATTGGAAAAGAGAAATTTTTAGTTACCTGTTGAGGAATCAAGTGGCTGTCCCAGGCCATAAATACAGAGACAATTCTAGAAAAAGTAGCAAGGGTGTGTAGGGAACTTTCTGGAAAAGGTATTTTGAGAAACCACCTGTCAGCTGCCTCTAGAGAACCATATTTCTATTCATTAACCTCTCAGACGTATAAAAATTAAGCAGGAAGGAAGTACCTTTGAACTTCACCTAATAGTTTAAGTATTGCTCATCTGTGATGTTCACAAAAATTGCCAGTTTTGTGTAAAATCTTATGGGCCCTATGTGCAGCAATTGCTGCAGTGTCTGTTACTGTGGACATTCACTATTATGGCAGTTTTGCTTTATGAACTGGACCACAAAGTGTGAGTAGAATGTTCGCTCTTATCTAAGGGGTAAGGGCAGGAGGTACTTAACACTTAACTATCTAAAAGAGAGCTTGTACAGCTCTGGTGAATTTCAGTGGCTCCAAACTGCATTCCCTAAACCTTCTGTACCAGTTCATACCTTTATAAATATCTGTCCGAGATGGGTTTCTTCCTCTCAACCGAGAACAGGCACTGGCTAGGTTGGATTGCTGCTATGTTATGCTGGAGTGGGCCAAAGGTAACATTCTGGGCTTCCTTCTGAAGCAGCAGGGGCTGGGAGAATCAGGAAGAGGTGGGTAGATGAGGCCAGGTGCACTTCCTGGGATGGTGATGGATGAGTTAAGCAGGAGATTCCTGTGTAAGGTTCAAGATGCCAGGATTCAAAAGAGAACAAGATGCTGGTGCCAGGAGCCAATGTGGCTTTGTTCAGTGCTTTTGTGCAAGCCATTCCCAGGAAAGCTTGGGATGGAGAGTTTCATTGCCTCATTACCTAGTGGCAGTAACTCATCTCAGGAGTGGAAAATTCCAACACAAACATGCACTCCGGTAGATTCTCTATGGCAACATACTTTAGTATTACCACCTCACCCTCCTTTCCATCTAACTCCCAGGCCAAGCTTAGGTTCTGAAGAGGAGGAAGAACCTCCTTCTACCTTCTTAGGGTCTTCAGTTGGGCCTAACAATTAAACTGATATATGACAAATTAACAGGAGAAAAACATACAAATTTTATTTCATATTTGTACTTGTACATGGGGGTCTTCAGAGGCAAATGAAGACCCAGAGAAGCTCTTAGGCCCATAAACTTATATACCATTTTATACAAAAAATGGCAAATTGTGGGGATGCAACAAGACAAATGAACTTGGGCTAGGGGCAGTAA